>NC_081798.1:5931805-6231805 GCF_963082965.1 Carassius carassius
AAATATGAGCTAAATTGATGTTTTAGTATTGCACTTGTGTCTTGCTTCTTTTGCAGTCTCTAATGCGTGACGTACCATTCTAAAACGGTGCTTATGTTGAAGTTAAACTTTTTAAAAAGCATCTTCCAATTCCAATGCCCTGTTCCTCACAATTACGGAAATCACCCTGTGGGTAAATCACCCCTAACATGACTAATTTCATATTAACACCTACATTTAAATTAAGTTAGAAATAGACTGAGATTGTGCAGTTTGCTTTTCTTGTCATGATTAGCCTTAGTTAACCTGGGATAACTTTTATCTAGATCATCTTTAAATATTTAAAAGTTTTATTACATATGTCGAAAACCGATGTCTTCAGACTGAACTGCAATGTCATTTATCTTTAAAAAACCCTTCCCATGTGTCCTCAAAACCCAAGTTTTATGTCTCCCTACAAATGTCCGGAACAGCAATAACTCTTTGTAGCTAGTCGTCAAATGCAGTAATTAATTTCAGCTGTCAAAGCAAGCAGCACATCACTCTAATTCAAAGACCAGACAAGATGTCATTTGCTTTTCATACTTACTTTTCATTATTTCATAGTCTAGTATCCATAAATTATTCAATCTAAGCATTTTACATCATAGATTATTTATGCTTTGTAGCACTTTGACAAATTGTATTGTGACAGCGATGCCAGTTGAGAATTCTTGAGAACTGGATATGAAGGGAATGTCATTCAAATTCATTCCGAGTTCGGGGGACGATTCAGCATGTGTGCTCAGTTCTGTAATAAACATTCCCCAGTCCTGGTGTTTACAACGGCTCCCTCATAGCACATAATAATCAGTTGTTTATATCAAGGTTTCAATTCACTTTCTACACAAACACAGCCGTAAGAAATGTTCACTCCGAGCGAATGTGAAATAAACTCAACAATGGATGACAGTCAGAGTAGAAATAGCACTGCTTACGTTTATCTTTGCTTTAGGTTTTGCATCTTTTCAGTGATGAGCAGAATGCTGGGTACTGTACATACCACCCCACAGAGCAAACCAGTGTTTAAGTGGGCTCCTGGGACACGGAGAGATTTGAGCACAAACAGTACAAACTCACTTATGAAATCTGTCTGCAATCAGCATTCTTTTTTGCTTTATTTTGACGAGAGGTTCAAGTCACACGGCAAAGTAGAACATCGATCGCCCAATCGAAATTGTCTCCTCCCAGGCTGTTTAAAGCACATAGAGGTATAGAAAACAGTGGGTGTATACATCATTTGAGTATCATAGACTTGCATGTACTTTTCTTCTGCCAATACCACTCGAACACATCTACAAATGCGGTGCAGCTATGCTTTGAAATATCACTGACCTACTGGCGATTCTCATCTTATTTTTGCTCTCTCAGCGACTGGCCGGATCTGCAACAACAGGCTGCGGCCACTAGAGAGTGGTGCAGAAACTGTCTTCAAATATTGATTCTTGAACCAAATGTGATGTTGGGTCAGACTACGTATCAGGTTCATCCTCAGAGCACTGCAGCCTCTCGGGACGACAGGCGAAGAGGCTTCATTCTGTGTCCGCATCAGGATTTAACGGCTTTCTGCTTCCCAGGAGAAAGTCCCAACACAACAAAGCCTTTTAAGACGGATCTGTAGATAAACATATGCAGGCAGACACAAACATACACAGCTTGCAGAAAAAAAAGGAGAAAATGTTCACTCGTCATTCGCACACTTCCAGCTGACCACTTGAAACGAGAACAGGATGAGCTTTTCTCAATAGAAGCAGACCTAAAAATACACCCGGACCATCCCAGGAGAGGGCTGGCGGTGTCCTGGGTTTCAGTAATGAGAATTCGAGATGGCACTCGACCCTATCTCCCAAGGCTCAACACTGGAATCACAGTGGTTCTGATACATCACATCTCACAAAGCAGACGGTTGGAGTCTGAAGGGGCTTTGAAGCCTGGAAGACGACTGGGCAGGCCTAGGGCGAGCCTAGCGTACAGGGCTGTCTTGTAGGGAGAAAACCTCATTCGACACTTCACAAGCCACCAGAGCCCTGAGAAAGACATACAGAGATAAAGACACAATGGACAGTGTCTTTCTGCAAGTTCGATCCAACCCTGAAAAAAGGTAATGCTCAGCAAGAGTGAACAAAAGAGCAGATAAGAGTTCAGAATTCAAGTTTAGAGTCTGTGTAGGAAAACATTGAGATTAGAAAACCAGTGATGAATGGTGGAGCAGATTCTATTTCAAACTTTATTTCATTGGAGTATTGGGCATGGGTTATGCCTCTTCACATTGGAGCTTATCCTTAAACATGTTCATTATCTCAGTCGGGACATTGCTAACCTGTTTTCAGACTTTCACAGAGTACTTTTGAGAGCTTCAAAGTTAAACCAGAAAGCAGAATGGTAAAAACAAGATACTGTATTTACTTGTTTAAAAGTGCATCAAGTAACTTCCTGGATATGTTACACTTACAGATCACTTGAATTTTCTATACTGATACCTAGTGGCATGGATGTACTGCAAAAGTTTTTTTGTTTAGTTTTTTATGCAGATGCATTTTATGGAGCCCCGCACATGGCATGCAGGAAAAAAATTGTAGGCTAAATCAAATGAGTAAATTGTGCGCGCAATTTAGCAAATCAAGGGAATGAAAGAGAAATTGTGTGCACGTTTCAGTACATAGAGGGAACAAATTAGTAAATCGTGTGCACGATTTATTTTTTCTTGCATGTCATGCAATGTATGTAGTATTTGGCACCCTCTTATTAATTTATTCTGAAATCAACAGTGTCTGGTTATAAGGGTTGCCAATGAATTGAATTTTGGCAAGTCATGTGATCAAAGCATCATGGCACGATGTGCGATCTGTAGAATAAAACAGCTTTTATTTTACAGTAATCTTTTATTTAGGTTTTAAATCTAGTAAAACATTTTACTTAGTGCACTTTTAAGTGGTTTGTGTATCTTTTTACAGAGTCACATAGATGTTTTTAGCCAGCTGTCAGTTTTAAAAGTTTTTTGAAGGGGATTGCGTCTGTAAAGCTCACATTACATAACATTATACAGCAAGGAGGAGCTGTATTTTACTGCATTGTTTTACTGAGGACTACATCACTTGCATTTCTACTTTGCACATTTGTGAAAGGAAGCTTAATAAATGGTTCTCTCTTGAATTCCATCTTACACAGTCTCAGAATAGAAAACGGAAATGGAAAACGTCTCCATATGATCTTATCTAGTGCAGAAAAGTCACCCATTAATTTTTTTATTTGTTGTTATGATCCTACTCAGCAACCTTAATTAAAGTGTAAATTGACTTAAAGGAAACATTTGACCCAAAAGAGCAAATTGATGACTTGTGAATCCCACATTCAGAGCAATCCCCACCCTACACATGAATATAAAGTTTGCTGTGTGCTGGAAAGCGGATAAACAGTGTTCAACTACTGTCTCATCATCATCAACCTGACTAACATACACTTACACACAGACACACAAGCTCCAAGACAGGCCTGAACTGTCCACGGTTTGTCCTACAAGTCCCTACTATCCTTCTCACACATGCACACACATACACACAAGAGAGCCGGTGGAAATCCAAAAAGTCGCTTTCAGCTGACAAAAGCAGTCTCTCACAGGAGCACCTGTGTGTCCAGCATCTTCAGTCGAACCTCAGGTTTATACAGAGATCCTTGTCCATCCTCATATTTTCTGTCGAAGCAAGGTAGCCATTGATAGTCTACAGTGAGTTTGTCCATCTTTCACATGTATGGAATCTACTGGAATGTCAGTGTCTTAAACAAGAGGGTCTTCTTTTCCATTAGGGGTTGGTAAGGAGTCTTGAGCCTCTTGGTACAGCTGCCATGGTTCTTGCTATCGAGTGACCTATGAACAAAAAGGAAGGTTGGATTAACATATTAGAAAATCACTAGAATTTGCATCAAGATGTTTAATATATATATATATATATATATATATATATATATATATATATATATATATATATATATATATATATATATATATTAATATATATATATATTATTATTATTATTATTTTATTTATTTTTTCAGATAATGTGTCATGTTTTAACCATATTTTTCCTTATATGTTATGGTAATACATGTACTATATAAGAAAATTATATAGTATATTAAATTGTTGCATTACATATTAATAATTACCTTATTATTTTATAAAATTGTATATTCAATATTTTTGTTGCATGTAAATCTCAGAGAGAAGTGTGAAGTGTGCACACTTGTTTTAAGAGAATATATCTTAAGTTAATTGTTTTTCTTGTTTTAAACATGAATCTCCTTATATAACATTAAATGTATGCTTAAAAAATTTTTTGCTTAACAAACATGGTCACACTTTAGTTGGGGACCAATTCTCACTGTTAACAACAACTTTTGCCTCAATAAACAACTCATTTGCTGCTTAATAATAGTAAGGTAGTTGTTAAGTTTAAGTAGGGAATATGATTAAGTGATCTTAAATATGGTCATGCAGAATAAGGCATTAATATCTGCTTTATAAGTACTAATAAACAGCCAATATGCTAGTATTATGCATGGCTCATAAGTCACTAGTTAATAGTGAGAATTATCCTTAAAATAATGTGCTACCATAAATACTTGTCAATGGGCCAAAAAAATATATAATTTTGTTCCTGGGATAAATGTATACAATTATGAAATTATTTAAACATTTTAAGTACATTTCAAAACATTATTAACATTATTAAACAAATTCTATTATTTTTAAATGACAGCCTACTATTTTAGATAAATTCTTCATATTTGAAGAGTGCACTCAGACGCTTTAGTGTTGGAAAGAGCCATTAAGCTGTACGGCAGCTGTACAACAGAAAGGCAGCCATTGCACAAGGATAATAAAAACATAAAGGACAGATATTAACCGGATGGTACAGGAGGAGAAATTAAAGATATAAGAAAGCAGATGGCAAGAGACAGAGAGAGAACACAATATGTATCCTGGCTCATCGCCACAATCTCCTGTGACATGTGCGCTGAAGCCTGCTGGTTACTGTTCCATTTCCACTGCTATTAAATACAGAATTAATGCTCACTGGAGTAAGACACACCCTTCCGCCTCCCATCTGTGATTCTCTGCAGCCCATTGGCTTCTGTGGTGGCAGAGGGCGGGGTTTAGCCCACTGACAGTCAACTCAGCCAATAATGGACTCAATAAACAGAATCATTAATCCTGAAAGTAAACCCAGAGCCGTCATTCATTTCTCGTCTCTCCCCGTTACCAATTTAATTAGGACTCTTAATTTGAAAGCCTCAGTGGAGCTCATATAGCCATAATGCATTTTAATGAACACAACAGATGTTCTGATGTTACTTTATAACTCTGAGCAATTATTCTTATAACAGTTGTGTTCTCACACACCGTAATTTCTTTAATACTTCACCTGTGTGTCACAACTGCATGAAACAGCAGTCAGCCCCATGTGCACCGAACAAAAAGAAGCACATCTCATGTCTCAAAGTTTAATTTCTACTCTTTATTTTGATTTATGAGGTAAGAATTTACCTAATTTAACTTCTTTTCCATACAGAAAGAAAGTTTTTTGGAAACCTAATCTCAGCAATTTTAACTATTTTTAGTTTGAATACTGACAGTTTGAGGCATTAAACCATAGGTTCAGATGAGCTGATACAGAAAACGTACATGTTTAATTGAAAATGAGTCCATTCTCCTGTTTGCTTTTATGCCTTTTTCAAGTAGCATAAAAGCTAGCATGGACCAACAATGTTGTGACTGCATGTTTGTCTAGGCTCTGCTTTTGAAAATTCTCTTTCGGACTTTGAAACTTTTCCTGTACGACTGAAGTCCTTGGGGATTTATTTGCTGAGCCACAAAATCGGTGGAGTTACTCTGAAATGTTATATATATCTTCAAGCTTTGCTCATTCTTTAATAAGTCTCTTTTAGAAAGTTTGAGTGATGCGTCTGCCTATAACATACTGTAGGGATGTACTGTAGCACAAATAAAAAAATAAAAAAATAACTGTGTCCCTGCAATAATGTGCCTATAAAACAAGTTAACATTTAAAGAGGTGTGTTTAATTGTTTTACAAAACCCTAAATATGACAATTGTATCTCATAACATACTGTAGCCCTTCTTGTACTCTCGGGAGCTTCAGAGAACTGTCTTATAAAAGTAAGGCCTCAACAAAACGTTGCTTTGAAGAATGGTTTGCCTGAGAAAAAAGGCATTGGGAGAAGGGGTCCTCAAAGAAACCGCCTTTGAGAATATTCCTGGGTAGTGTTTTGATGGCATATATATTAGCTCTTAGAAAAGTCTGTTTAAAAGGTACTTTTATGGCAACAAAAAGGTTCTCTTTCAATGGGCAGAAGCCTGTTTTTGTACCAACCTGGCTCTCTTGGACTTAAATATATAATGTGTCAGATTGCAACCAGGCATTAATCAGTGTGGTCCTTATTTCCTTAAGAACCAAATATACCTGGCTAGCAAAATGCAACTCGCTTTTACTTGTCCGACTGACCTTGGTGGTTTTGACTTTGTTACCGGTGCTGCAGGACCAACCGGTAAGATCTGGAAGAACTTTGCACTCCTCGCCATCCAAACACGGGTGCATTTGGCACCACCACTTCTGCAGCACGATGGAAGCTGAAAAAGAGATGGAGAAAATAAAATATTAAAACTACTCTCAACATTATTATCTACAGAGAATTTCATTGAACATCACTTTTCTCACATTTTCATCAAAGGTGACCATTTTAAAGCCTGTAATAATGGAAAATTTCAGGTGTATGTTTGACCTGCAATGGCAAGAGGACTAATACAGATCACATCACTTCCCAACTGAGAAACATAAATGAAAATACATGAAAGATCAAGATTTCAAGAATTTTTGCTGAAGCACAGGCTGAAAAATCAGTTGTTAACACCATACAAGAAGATAATTGTGTGAAAAAAGGTCAACATTGTTCACAGGTTTCCCAAACTTGGGTTCATGAGAGCTAATGAAAAGCAAAAAAAATGAATACAAATATTCTAAAATAAAAACAAAACAAGACACTTAAAGTAAATATCTTAATTATTGCTATTAAACCACATGAGAGAATCATAAATGTGCAAATGTCTTTTAAAATTATTAAAATATTAACTTTAATACATATAAATATTAAATAAACATCAATATTTTAGACTGACAAATATGTCCACTTTTACATAGCTGTATCTTAACAGTGAAGGAATTCTATATCACCATTAACATCTTTATCAATCCCAAATAGAAGTTTTTGCCAATACAATACATTTGAAAACACCCTCGCTACTCTGCTTTTCAAGTCCTCTGAGTCCAAGCGCTCCCGTGTCACTTCCAAAGAAGCCTAGTTCACTCCAAATCCAGTTCTAAGACATTGATCAATAGCCTGTTCAAATGAGGCTCATTGAGATGAGTGCGTCCATAAGAGAGCCACTCTCAAGCCCATTGTCCACAAGAATAGAAGGAGAGAGGATATACACAGCGAAAATGAGCTTTACATGGATTTATGCAAAGGAACACGGGCAAATCCTCTCAAGCATCGTGAGAGAACGCCTTACAGGACATGAAACCAGAGGTTCATTCAGCATGTGTGTTTGTAGATTTGGAGAGTAGGACGCTATAGTCAAATGGTGATGCTCACAAATCAACAAAATAAGCAGCTGCAAAGGCAGTAACTACTGTGTGCCTTTCTATGTGAAGCTCACAGTCTGACTGCAGTGGTTTAGAGAATCAGTGGGTGCATAATTAGCATTAATGTGGGCATTATTAGGTATAATAATAATAATAATAATTTGTTACATTTATATAGATGTTTTTCTAGGCACTCAAAGCGGTTTACATTGTGAGGAGAAAAGGATGTTTTCATTATTGTCAAGATTATTTGTCTGCGTGAGTGTATCGTGAAACTAAACAAACATACACAACAATATGAGTGTTTTCTTTGAGTTAGCATCCAATAACAACTGCTGCGAAGATAAATATTGGTCATGGGTGTCCACTTATTGTGGAGAGCTCACAGTCATGACTCAAATTTACACTAAACACACTTCTTCTTCAACCCTTTATTATTTGATCATTGTCAGACAAAATGATCAAAATTAATATTTTTCTTTAATTTGCAGGATATATATATATTAATAGTGCTGTCAAACGATTAATCGTGATTAATCGCATTAAAAAAAAATAAACGTTTTTGTTTACATAATATATGTATATTTATTAGGTACAAATAAATACACACACATGCATGTATATATTTCAGAAAAATGGATTGTTTATATATTAAATATATTTTTTTTATAATAAAAATGTATATGAATATAAATATAGATATGTAAATACATGTAAATATTTTCTAAATATATACTGTATGTGTGTGTGTTTTATGTATACACTACATAATAAATGTACACAGAACACACACATATATTATGCAAACAAAAATATTTTGTAAGCGATTAATCATTTGACAGCACTAATATATATATATATATTTATATATATATATATATATATATATATATATATATATATATATATTAGCAGAACAATAAATCAAATTAACTTAATAAAAGTAACCTTTAAATTGGTCAAAAGTGACAGAAAAATATTTCTAATGTTACAAAGTATTTCTATTTCAAATAAACACTGTTCTAAAAAAGCATCATGATTGCCATAAAAAGATTCATCACCACAACTATTTCCAACATTGATTATAACAAGAAGTGTTTCTCATGCAGCAAATCAGCAAATTAAAATGACTGGAACAATGATACTGAAAGAACCTCAAACTGTACAACTGTTAAAAAAGAGAGAAAAAAAAGAAAATAACAACCTTTTTATAGTACATGTTAGAGTAGGTGTTTTAGACTGAGGGTTTGAAACTTCCCCAAAGAAAAAGGCCAGCTGAGCAGCTAAAGCTTTCCAGGAGTTAAATGGCTTTAGGTCTGCAGCTGTGGACACCTTTGTCTGAACCCTTTTTTCAGCTTTTTCACACTAAATCTCTCACTCCACCATTTAGGCATTTAACAGGATAGAGTTTGGCCAAAGCCCACATACTTGGAAGGATTTTTCTCACTTCTAGTGCTGATGTGGCAGGGACAACTGCAAGACACTGATGGTCTTTCTATTTTCAGTCATGAAAAGCCCTATCTGAGGATATGAAGGCACTAATTTAAGCTTTGATTTCCTGTATGGCGCCTTGTTGGATTTAGACAGTGTCATTGCTAGAGCTGTGACAGACTATCCAGGATACAGAAATATTTTCCTACCCCCATTTCAGAGGTATGAACAGGCTGTGTTTGAAATGTGTCTGACATCATGTGGTGGCTGAGGAAACTGCATGAAAACAAACCGGCAAATACCGTAGGATGGAAAGAGAGAGGGGGGAGGACAGATTGGAAAAAAAAACTGGTGAGAGGGAAAAGCAGAGAGCAAGATGGAATGGGAACAGCGTGTCAGACATCTTGAGAAAGTGTCTCACTGTCTGTCTCTTCTTGTTTGTGTCTGTAATTGCTGGCACTGGGGTTTGTGGCATGTTGTAGTGGGCCTGGTGGGGAAACCCAGCATGTGGTAATCATAAGTATTCTAAATCATGCAGACTTTCTCTCTCAAACACAAAATCGTTGCCACTATTGTCAATATGACGCCCATGTCATAATGTGAGATAACAGGAAAAACAATGCATATTTAAAAAGTTTCATATGTTTACATTAGTCACATATAAGCCATTTGTAAACTGATTTGAACATCAAACATTCATCTGTTTATTTCAGCATTCCAACACAGCAACACTGACTCATCCAACGGTGTGCATTTGGGACGGGACAATCTGTTTGTCCGACCAATGGCAGAGAGGAAAGTGTTTGAGAAACCTGTTCGAAAACCATCATCATTGAGAATATTTCTGTAAGCTAATGCAAAATTTTGCATCAGCCTGGTTCCCCTAGACAAAATCCCCAATAGGTTTTTTCCACTGGCTTTTAGATTATAGCAAAAAATAAAGCTCTATGACAAACAACAGTTAATTATTTAGCTTACCATGATCATCTTCTATATGAACAAAACAACTTTTAGAAAATCTGAGTGTGATATGACACAAGGTCTAAAAAGTGGACTAATGAGTAGATGAGTTTAACTAGATGACTTTTTTCAAGACAAGTAAAAGCTTAATAGTATCAAGTAGGTATTTATTTTGTATTTTGAATACATCAGTATTAAAACATGAACATATACAGTATTTAGCTTGTGTTAACCAGAGGCCTTTAATTTCAGTCATTTAACCATAATCGCATAAAAGTTTTTTTTTTTAAACTGACTGGCAAATAGAAACAGAAGTGCTAAAATGCTAACTCCTGCTAAAAATGCTAAAAAAAAATACATCATCCCTGCAGCACTGTTGCAATTCCACTTGTTGACACTCGCAGCACAAAAATTACACAATTCAAAATTATGTTTTCAGGTATCCAGAATTCCGTACATTTTGATTATTGAATCAAGTTTGCAAAGTTACTGTACACAGGATGCGAGTACACAAATTTTTTTTTTTTAAATATACATACTTGCACAACACAAACGTGTATTTTGCCATACCTGAAATTAATGGGAGTAGTAAACAATAATGTATATATGTGCATGTATATACATATAGGTGTGCATCCCAGCTAACACACCTTACATTGTGGTTTATTTGTCAGAGACTCGAAACCCCCTAGTATCAATCCAAATCCATTTATACCTGTCTATTAGATTAGCCAGCACTCCGTCTCAGCAGCACAAAGCTTGAAATGACCTAATTTACAACACTATCAGCTTAGCTACAGATTCTGCCTTTGACACACGTTAATGCAGTGTATTAATTCAGTATCACTCTCCGCAGGCTAAAAGCACATTTGTCTCCTTAAGGATATGCCCGAAGAGCAGCGCAGGAAACACACCTGACCCCACCGACCTATTTATTAAACAGCAGGCATTCCAGCTCATGAATCCGACACATCACTCGCTGTGCCTCAAGAAATCACAGTGGGTTTTCTCCACATCTGCCACTGCACAAGTGTAACCTCAGCCTTACGTTGGCATAAGATAGAGTAAGGTACAAGATAGTTGTAAATGGCATAAGATATGTTATTCTTGGTTGCATGTTTCTAATCTAATTCTGCACTGGTGAGACTAATCACTGTTTTAACAAGTCTTTATACAAGGACTCAGCAACAACAGATGGAATCAATGCAGAAAATATAGCAGATTTTATTGCCTGAATTCATAAAAATCTAGAAACTCAAATTACATTTGCTGACGAAACAGGTTGAATAATCAGTTTACTAAGCATGTTTGTCACATTTTATGTGGAAAGATTTGTATAAAACCGCCCAAATGTTAACACAAAGAAAGAAGACATAACTTTTATTCTCTCTGTTGCCGCTGGCGCCATGTTGTGGAGTTGCTGTGTGTTTCGTTGTAAAACCGAAACTACTTTTTTGGCCTTCCAACAGAGGACAGGACTAGAAATCAGTTGAGTTGAATTTCAACACTGTTCCAGAACAGTTCAACCCAAATATTCAGATGTGAGCTGCGCATTTCATGGAGGTTAATGACTGTTTCCTGAACCAGTAGCCTGCAATGCATCTGTGGCACAAAGGCTGTTTCTATAAAGTCGGTCAGTTCAAACATTGCAAGGACAGTCTGGCGCTTCTGACTCATAGCCTGTTAGTACATATTTTATTTTTAAATAATTTGCCAGTGATGATTCAAACACGAGTTTTGAGCAGTAGAGTAGCCTTTGTTTCTCAGATCACAAAAGCAGACATGGTTTTATGTTTATGTAGCGTAAAACGCGACACAATGCTTAAAAATACAATATAAGTCATTATAATCAGTAATTATGTCCCCACTGGATGCAACAAATACCTCATTTGTAATGGGTTTTATTGGTTTTGTATTGTCTAGGGATGTCCGGATTGTGAACGAATCTTTCTATTTAACCGGATCTTCTTAGTGAACCAGTCGAACCAGTTCACCAAATCAAATTGAATCATTTGAAATGGTCCGCATCTCCAGTACGCAGTAATCCACAAATTACTTAAGTTATTCAATTTATAAATGTGCCTTACACTCCCTCTCACGTGAAATTAGTCATTATCCCGAGTTATTCAGTTACTCCTAACAGTACATTGATTGAACTGCTAAAACAGAACTGATGATGGGATGTGCACGAGCAGAGCAGCTGGACTGAATCTCGTGCTGCTAGCTGCATAGTATGTTAAAGGGCATAACATTTCTGTCATACACTTGAGGCATTCGGCCAATCACAACGCACTGGATAGCTGGCCAATCAGAGCACACATCGCTTTTCAGAATGATGAGTCTTGTAAAAATTGACGCGTTTCAGAAAGGTGGGGCATAGAGGAAAAACAATAATGTACATTATATGGAAAATAATGTGTTTTTTAAACTTAAACCACATAAACACATTGCATTACACCAAAAACACAAAATAATGTTCTTTTTAGCAGCATCATATGAGCCCTTTAAGACTATAAGCTGATTGATAGACTTCAACAAATGTAACACTGAGAAATAAGATGATTTCTAACAGCAATCTGGATGCAAACTGCTGCCATCTAAAACATTTGTTTTATATATATATATATATATATATATATATATATATATATATATATATATATTTAAACAGACCCTATAGGACCATCCCTGGCAATCTACTTTTATAGCTGTGCTAATCTCATGTTGCTCGTATCACTCTATTATTTTAAAAAGGTACATGTCTATTTTTCTGTAAAATAAGTATGTACAGGAAGTCTGGCGTAACTGCAAAATAAACCTTCCTGTGGACAAATGTCTAGATGGACTAGATGCTGGACTTATTAGACAGAGCCTTGAAGTTCCTGTGTGTGTGGCTGAGCGCTGATACCCAAACCACAGTTGGCAGAGGCTCAGAGGGGGCTCGCCTCAAGCTCCAAAGCAGAGCAGAAATCCTGGGCACACAGGGCAGAAAAAGAGACCCTCGTGCAGAGTGAAGCAGATCTCCCCACAGAGCGCCAAAGGGAATCTCTCTCCACCTTCCCTTCGCTCCTTCTAATGAGATTTTAATGGGCAGGCCAGCAGAGACTCAAGAGCTCACAGAGGAGTGACTAGAGATACAGTCCCAGCCGGAACAGAGTACCAAAGGACCTCTACATCAGACAGCAGAGATATTTAATCCCTTATTTATTCCATTCTCATTGAATGAGATTTAAAGTCCAAGGTCTCAGTGCATCGTTGTTTAAATTCTGATCCTAGTTGATTTGCCATAAGAAGGTATATTTTATCTCTCATCTTCTGAAGGTTTCAATGAAGTTTCTTTCAGCTCTTTCTAATGCTCCTCTGCAGCGCTCACTGATGTTTTAATGAAATATGAATGGGTAAAGTGCCCTCTAATGGCCATACAGAGGAATAACACAATACAAATATCGACTTTAGCAATCATATAAAAATAAAAAACTTTATTTGAAGGTCCAATTCTCGCCATTAAACTCCTAATTTTCTGCTTATTAATAGTTATTAAGATAGTTGTTAAGTTTAGGTATTGGGTAGCATGAG
Source organism: Carassius carassius (assembly GCF_963082965.1). NCBI lineage: Eukaryota > Metazoa > Chordata > Actinopteri > Cypriniformes > Cyprinidae > Carassius > Carassius carassius. Next base: position 5,945,451 of record NC_081798.1, read on the forward strand.
CAGTAGAATATGTTCATGCAGAATATTTGCTTTATAAGCATTAATAAACAGCCAATATGTTAATAATAAGCATGCTAATAAGCAACTAGTTAATAGGGAGAATTGTTCCCTATACTAATGTTACCATTTATATAATAAGCAATAAAACTTTAAGCAACTCTATAATATAGCTACCACAGAAAAATCACAAATACTCCCATCACAGTTTTTTTTCTAAACACTATTTAAAAAAATACAATTAAATGCATTTCTCAGTATCTGCTGTTAAAAGGTGAACTATATGGAGTACAAAGTAACATTTGCAGGACAAAATCCCCTGAGATTTTTATGTTTGCACGTTTACTTGATCCTTCAGAAATAATTCTATTATGCTGACTTGCTCCTCAAGAAACATTCATCAGTATTATCAATGTTGAAACAGTTGTGCTGCATTATATTTTTGTCAAAACCTTAATACATTTATTCATTTTTGCTTTGCATAAATGGAACCTTTAATACAAAACTGATGCCATATAATGTGATGTAAAGCATTTTCTCATGCTACTGTACGGCACTAATAGCTTCTTTCTAGAAAAACTACACCGTTTCTAAACTACTGAAAAATGTAGGTAGTCATATCACTGCTTCTAGTTAGCTACTCTCCAACTCTGCTCTGTGTATTAGATATTTATGAAGCTTCAGGAATCAGAAGTGGAGAATATGTTCCTATGTGACCTCCCTCCAGAGGGCTGTGTGGTCCTGAAGGAGAAAGTGAGACTGATGGCCTGAGGGATCTAGAGATCCAGCGATTTTGATAGAGGAAATGACCCTCACCACTCTCTCCTTCACTGCACAAAAACACAGGTCAATCATACTGACTCTGTCTTACTTCATCACAAAGCTAACATGACCTCTGATGTGAGTTCACACACAGCCTCTCTAACTCTCTTTCTGCCGTGCTGTGTGTACCAATAGTATTAAAAGAAAAAGAAACTGCATAATACTGCACCCATGTGCATAATTTTATTTATATTTTAAATAATTAAAGTATTAGGTACAGTATATACAAATATCAGATTAATTTATCCCTATGGTTGTGTATTTTATCCTTTTTATAGTTTTTGGTGGTCTTTCTCTCGGTTACATCAGATTTCTTGTGTCTCCATAATACTGTCCTGAAGCCTCACATCTGTGGAAAATACAAAATGTGCACAGGACCCATTTTTGTCATTATATGAACTATAGTCAAAGAGAGCCATGAAAGTCATAACATGGAATACCTCCCCTAGTGCAGCCCTCCCTACTTTCTATTGGGGTATTTTGTCTCGGGTGTCAAAGAAGACAAAGAAGAAAAATGGCTACCAGCATTCGCCCTCTTGCCTTCATAACTAAATCGCATACAGTATGACCGAAGGGACACATTTAAACCTCCTTCATCACCCAAACTACACTCTCTTGTCCTAAACCTTTAGGTAGTAGTGAAGAGATGAAGCGGCAGACAGTGTAGTCACATTTATCAAACGGATAATGGTTTGATATCAAAACACACCTAATATTTAGCAAAATCAGAGACTTTTCCCAATGAAACCCATTCACAATTGGCCACAAGAGACAGGTTAACATCAGGTATAAACGGTTACGTGTCTGTGCTGATCATATGTGAATGGATCACACAAGATGAATAGTGAAGGGATGTCCCATACTCAGAGTTTGAACTCTGCATTTAACACATCCAAGTGCATGCACACATTTAGACCAAAATAATCATTTGGTTTTAGCCAGGTTTCAGTCAAGCAGAGTACATCAAAACTATTTTCTGTGATCATTTCATTTACAATAACTGCTTTGGGTGTGAGTGATCTAATATTTATGAGCCCAAACTTTAAAAATTGTTTTTGTTCATTTACTTTACATTTTTCTGGTTTAATTACGATAAGATTTTTTCTAGATCCTACATTATATTTTGACCTCACTATTCGGGGAACAGACACAGTCTTAATAGTTTTTACAGCACAAGTACTTTTATCATTTAAGCGGGTGGAACAAAACTCATCATAATAGTTATTAGAGAATTGTCTTACTAGTCACATGGAGCGAAGTGTCCTGGAGATGTTGTCAATTGTTGTACAATTGTTTTTTGAGTTAAAAATAGTCAATGAAAAGAATATAGTGACGTAGCTCAAACGCAGTACAGCCGCCAACAACAAACAGGAAGTTTGTTGAAATGATCACAGAAAATAGTTTTGATGTACTCTGCTTGACTGAAACCTGGCTAAAACCAAATGATTATTTTGGTCTAAATGAGTCTACTCCACCAAACTACTGTTATAAGCATGAGCCCCGTCAGACTGGTCGTGGAGGAGGTGTTGCAACAATATATAGTGATATTCTCAATGTTACCCAGAAAACAGGATACAGGTTTAACTCTTTTGAAATACTTCTGCTAAATGTTACACTGTCAGACATGCAAAAGAAATCTAATGTATCTCTTTCTCTGGCTACTGTGTATAGACCACCAGGGCCGTATACAGAATTCCTAAAAGAATTTGCAGATTTCCTCTCAGACCTTCTAGTTACAGTTGATAAGGCGCTAATCATGGGAGATTTTAATATTCACGTTGATAATGCAAATGATACATTAGGACTTGCGTTTACTGACCTAATAAACTCCTTTGGAGTCAAGCAAAATGTCACCGGGCCCACTCATCGTTTTAATCATACACTAGATCTAATTATATCGCATGGAATCGATCTTACTGCTATAGATATTGTACCCCAATGTGATGATATTACAGACCATTTCCTTGTATCGTGCATGCTGCGTATAACTGATATTAACTATATGTCTCAGCGTTACCGTCTGGGTAGAACTATTGTTCCAGCCACCAAAGACAGATTCGCAAATAACCTGCCTGATCTATCTCAACTGCTATTTGTACCCAAAAATACACATGAATTAGACGAAATTACTGACAACATGGGCACTATTTTCTCTAATACATTAGAAGCTGTTGCCCCCATCAAATTGAAAAAGGTTAGAGAAAAACGTACTGTGCCATGGTATAACAGTAATACTCACTCTCTCAAGAAAGTAACTCGTAGTCTTGAACGCAAATGGAGAAAAACTAACTTGGAAGTTTTTAAAATTGCATGGAAAAACAGTATGTCCAGCTATAGACAGGCTCTAAAAACTGCTAGGGCAGAGCATATCCACAAACTCATTGAAAATAACCAAAACAATCCAAGGTTTTTATTTAGCACAGTGGCTAAATTAACAAATTACCAGACGCCACCTGATTCAAATATTCCACCAACGTTAAATAGTAATGACTTTATGAATTTCTTCACTGATAAAATAGATAACATTAGAAATACAATAGCGAATGTAGATTCTACAGCGTCTAACACTTCAGTTTCATCCATCGCACCCAAAGATAAACTGCAGTGCTTTACAAATATAGGACAGGAAGAGCTAAATAAACTTATCACTGTATCTAAACCAACAACATGTTTATTAGATCCTGTACCCACTAAATTACTAAAAGAGCTGTTACCTGTAGCCGAAGAACCGCTTCTCAATATCATTAACTCGTCGTTATCTTTAGGTCATGTCCCAAAACCATTCAAGCTGGCGGTTATCAAGCCTCTTATTAAGAAACCAAAACTAGATCCTAGTGTACTGGCAAATTATAGGCCTATTTCAAATCTTCCATTTATGTCTAAAATTTTAGAAAAAGTTGTGTCTGCTCAATTGAGCACCTTCCTGCATAAAAATGATCTGTATGAAGAATTTCAGTCAGGTTTTAGGCCCCACCATAGCACAGAAACTGCACTTGTTAAAATTACAAATGACCTGCTTCTTGCGTCAGATCAAGGCTGCATCTCATTTCTAGTCTTACTTGATCTTAGTGCTGCGTTCGACACCATAGATCATGACATACTCATAGATCGATTACAAAACTATACAGGTATTCAAGGGCAGGCTCTAAGATGGTTTAGATCCTACCTGTCCGATCGCTACCATTTTGTTTACTTAAATGGAGAGTCATCTCATTTATCATCAGTAAAATATGGAGTGCCACAAGGATCCGTCCTAGGTCCCCTTCTATTTTCAATATACATGTTGCCCCTTGGTAATATTATTAGAAAATACGGAATAAGCTTCCACTGTTATGCTGATGATACTCAGCTATATATTTCAACGAGACCAGATGAAACTTCCCAATTATCTAAGCTAACAGAGTGTGTTAAAAATGTAAAAGATTGGATGACAAATAATTTTCTCCAATTAAATTCGGATAAGACAGAGATATTAATTATTGGACCAAAAAACAGTACACAGAATCTTGTAGATTACAATCTGCAACTAGACGGATGTACTGTTACTTCCTCTACAGTCAGAAATCTGGGTGTTATATTAGACAGCAATTTGTCTTTTGAAAATCATATTTCCAATGTTACAAAAACTGCATTCTTCCATCTTAGAAACATTGCCAAGCTACGAAACATGTTATCTGTTTCTGATGCAGAAAAGCTAGTTCATGCATTCATGACCTCTAGACTGGACTATTGTAATGCACTTCTAGGTGGTTGTCCTGCTTCGTCAATAAACAAGCTACAGGTAGTCCAAAATGCAGCAGCTAGAGTCCTTACCAGGTCAAGAAAATATGATCATATTACCCCAATTTTACAGTCTCTGCACTGGCTACCTATTAAGTTCCGTATCTGTTACAAATTATCATTACTTACCTATAAGGCCCTAAATGGTTTAGCTCCTGCGTACCTAACTAGCCTTCTACCACGCTACAACCCATCACGCACCCTAAGGTCACAAAACGCTGGACTTTTGGTAGTTCCTAGGATAGCAAAGTCCACTAAAGGAGGTAGAGCTTTTTCACATTTGGCTCCCAAACTCTGGAATAGCCTTCCTGATAATGTTCGGGGTTCAGACACAGTCTCTCTGTTTAAATCTAGATTAAAAACGCATCTCTTTCGCCAAGCATTCGAATAATGTATCTCTTAAATTGTGAGTGTAGTTGCATCTGCATTTTTATTCTTTAGCTTGGGTTAAACTAATTTTACTTTGTTGGATCAGCAGCTATGCTAATGATGTCTCTATCTTGTTTCTATGTTTTGCCACGGGATTTACATCCCGTGGTAACTAGGATTTACACAAGCTCCAGTCTGAATCCAGAACACCTGAGAAGAGATGATGCTGACCCTCAGAGGACCCCAGATGATGCTAACCTTGAATCAACAAACAGAACTAACAATTATTGCTACATGTGTGACTGCATCATATAATTACTATTAATTAATAATATTGATAGTTCATCATCTAGCTGACTACGTCTTGTATTATTATTATTATTTTTATTTTTCTAAAATCCTGTCAAACGTGCACAAACTACTAGCTACTACTAAATATTGTAGAAACATAATTTTCTGTAAAGTTGCTTTGTAACGATTTGTATTGTAAAAAGCGCTATACAAATAAACTTGAATTGAATTGAATTGAATGCACACAGCAGTGAACATGCACACACACACACACACACACACACACACAGACACCGTGAACATGCACCCGAAGCAGTGGGCAGCCAATGCTGTGGCGCCCGGGAGGCAGAGTCAAGGGTCTCACCTCAGTCATGGTATTGAAGGTGGAAAGATCACTGGTTATTCACATCCCCCACCTACAATTCCTGCCGGATCAGAGACTCAAACCCATGACCTTCGGGTTACAAGTCCGACTCTCTATCCATTAGGCCATGACTGCCCTTAAAGCGCCCTCCATCACTGGGTGGGCTAATAATACCAGGTGGATGATAATACCAGTGTAAATTGGGCCATTTTAATGTGCTTAAACTATACTACACTACTGTCTATGCGCTTTTTATTTCGCACACCCTCATAATATTTTTATCACAGGCTCATTAGAACTATATGACTCTGCCTAAATTTCTGCAAGAACCACAACTCATGTTTCATGAGACTTGTACCCGAGCGCTTCACATCACAGTGCTGTACCAGGTGAGCTACTAAGCAAGCTTTCTATGTTAGAAAATGCACAAATAGTGAATTATGTGGTTCAGACATTAAAGGGGTCGTATTATGCTCTTTTACAAAGTCTTGATTTTGTTTTGGGTGTGTACTAGAACAGGCTCTCATTCTAGGTTGTTCGAAAACACATTATTTTTCACATATTTTACATTATTACAATACCTCTCTCCCCAGTCTGGCACGAACGGCTTGAATAGTTCCTGTATTAAATGAAGGACTGCCTTCTGGAATACGAGATGTGCTGTGAATGGTTAGCTGGGCCAGTGTGTGTTGTGAATGACAGCACTCTGCGCCTGGTTGGGAAATGTTGGCTGCTGCTAGCTTCAGTTTAAATTTTGCGTCAAAATCAAATCAATTTGACCGTGAGTTAAACCCGGTTGATTGTAACCACTCTAAACTTGTCTGTCTTGAGAACACTAGCACGTCTCCGACATAGTACTAACACTCCTTGTCTCTCTAGTGCAGCTCAACCAGGTCTCATCCCATCCGCAGATCTTTGTGATGTCACAAATCCCGGAAAATATGCGTTGTAGTCCACGTTGTAGTGTTTCGTTGTAGTTTTTGAAAAGTAATTTCTGTTAAATAAATCCTTTTGAATTGAATTTGAGCTTTGTAACTTTGCAGATCTTTTTTATGCTCAAACAGCAACATTACAGACTAACTAAAGTTGAAAAAGTGAAAAAGCATAATAGCACCCTATTAAAATGTATTACTTAACAAATCGTGTATTATAGTAAACATGTTTTGAGGTTGTAACATAGTATTTTGAAAGGAGGAATTGCTCTAGAATGCCTTTGTTCATTGATAATCTGCAACACATGAAAAGCACTTACCCTCCACACAAGAAGGCTGTGCACGTGTCGTACCGGCCACCTGACCAGGGAAGCAGGAGCACTTGACGGTTTGTGAACGTTCCTCTATCTTGTTCTTATTGCAGCACCGGTGGATGGCCACCACCTCACAGGTTCCCTGTTTCACCTGGTACGAAGCTGCAGAAAAGAAAAAAAGGTCTACCTTACTTTTCCCTATGAAGCAGGTCATAAAAATAAGTTTTGTTCAGAGCAAATATCAACACATGCAGCTCTACTCTTCCCCAGCTAGAGAAATTGCAACATTATATAAAGTCTGTTCTTTCAGTCAACAGAGCAAGACAGCAAGAGATCAACAGAGGAAATGCCAACTTTATTTGTGTATAGATGTAAATAAACAAAATTATGTAAAGGTTTGCTCATGGATTTAACCCTAATATTTAATAATAATAACCCACCCAATATAAGAAACAGCATCTATATTTAATGAGAGTAGCAGTATCTAACAAGCAGCTTAAGGGCTGCCAAGTCCAAGTCTTCACTCTTTTCCTTTCCCACTTCCCATAGCAGTGCATACATAATGAACACAGTGCTCTGTTTTTCTGTTCAGAGCGTAAATATATCTCTTGAGCACTGAATTTTTTTGTTTGTTTTCAGCCGGTCTAACATGAGTGCTCAATTACAACCAAGATGTGTCTCCAAGAATCTCGGGCTCCTCTATACAGTGAGGTGTGTGAATCGGCTGTGTGGTAATAATGCATAATGACATATTAGCACTGTAACAACAGGTGTCACCCTGTCAAGTAAACATGCACACACACACACACACACACACACAGACACCGTGAACATGCACCCGAAGCAGTGGGCAGCCAATGCTGTGGCGCCCGGGAGGCAGAGTCAAGGGTCTCACCTCAGTCATGGTATTGAAGGTGGAAAGATCACTGGTTATTCACATCCCCCACCTACAATTCCTGCCGGATCAGAGACTCAAACCCATGACCTTCGGGTTACAAGTCCGACTCTCTATCCATTAGGCCATGACTGCCCTTAAAGCGCCCTCCATCACTGGGTGGGCTAATAATACCAGGTGGATGATAATACCAGTGTAAATTGGGCCATTTTAATGTGCTTAAACTATACTACACTACTGTCTATGCGCTTTTTATTTCGCACACCCTCATAATATTTTTATCACAGGCTCATTAGAACTATATGACTCTGCCTAAATTTCTGCAAGAACCACAACTCATGTTTCATGAGACTTGTACCCGAGCGCTTCACATCACAGTGCTGTACCAGGTGAGCTACTAAGCAAGCTTTCTATGTTAGAAAATGCACAAATAGTGAATTATGTGGTTCAGACATTAAAGGGGTCGTATTATGCTCTTTTACAAAGTCTTGATTTTGTTTTGGGTGTGTACTAGAACAGGCTCTCATTCTAGGTTGTTCGAAAACACATTATTTTTCACATATTTTACATTATTACAATACCTCTCTCCCCAGTCTGGCACGAACGGCTTGAATAGTTCCTGTATTAAATGAAGGACTGCCTTCTGGAATACGAGATGTGCTGTGAATGGTTAGCTGGGCCAGTGTGTGTTGTGAATGACAGCACTCTGCGCCTGGTTGGGAAATGTTGGCTGAGGAAAATAACATATCCAAATGATTTAAATCACAATGTAGAGGAATTTATCAAATACCATTAGCATTTCTTAAATGCAAAAGTAATTAGTCAGTCTGTTTTAACTGATAAATGTAAAGGTGGCATAACCATCTGCCCTGCTGTCATGAGAGAGAACAAGCAGGTGACATGGATTTGATGTAAACATTTAGCTTTCTTCTCTTGGGACATTACTAACCAACTTTCATTACAAGACAGATTATGGGACCATTCACACAGAAATAATTTTTGTGTTTGAAAACATGAGACACAGTTCTAGAATTTTTTTTTTTTTTTTTTTTTTTTTTTTTTTTTTTGACTGTATTGTAACTTCAGTTTGATAAAGCTAGTCTAACACATATTTACATAGAAAAACTAATGAAAAGCAGCACAGTGGAACACAAACAACCTCTAAGGTCAGAAATGTGTCTGATATTTAAGAAAAGGAATGGAAGGACCAGCAATGTCTAAAAATACATTAAAACATATTCCAGTGACATATACCATATCTTTAATACACAACTGTAAGAAATGCAAAAGGTCATACTATATTTTGCCTCCTACAAAGTTCCCACTTACAAGTTCAGAAGTGTTCTATGTGATGTGATATGCTGGCAGTGTCTGAGGCAGGAAAAATGGGAAATATCATATTTCATCACCTTCTCTGCCCTTACTGACAAAACTTTTTAGTGCCAGTGTATGTGAGGATTTTTTAACAGACACACACATCAGTTTGATATGAAAAGGTGTCTGTGATACAGTATGTGATTTTGTATGTTATAATTGTTAACTAAACAAAAAAATTATAATATCAGATGAAAAACTTAAAAAAGATGAATGAAGTATAAAGAATGTGACCATTTTTCAATGTATTGTGTAACTCTCATGTGGCAACAGGGAATTATGGGAAGTGTAGTTATGAGAAGTACCAAAAACTGGCTTAAATATTTTATAAAGTAATGCAATAAAGTATATTGACTGATAAAAAAAAATCTTATTCTTTATAAATGTACTCTTTTATTTTTTGCTCTGAACATAAGCTGGACATGGTGGGTCTGCACACATACACACACAGAGCAACATGATGGTTTCCATTTCATCAGGCCGTGAACTCGTTCTCCCGCTATGATGTAGAGTTTGTTTGACAGCTTCCTCCTGGGAAAGGTGATGCTCCCCAGCTTAGAAAGAGGTCATTCTTTCTACTCTTCATTGTCTTTTCATTTCCTTCTGTACTCAACCCTCTACCTTCTTCCCCTGAGGCTCCACGTGTAGCCACATTACCCCATCACCCTGTCCTCTCTGCCCAACATGGACCCCGCCGACTGGGCTTTAATTAGAGAAAGCGTGTGGAGTCCAGGGGCCGAATGCTTACAGGGTGGATGTCCACGTGCGTGCCGCTCAAGAGCTCGACGCGCTCTGTCTCTGTCAGCCCCGACATCACCAGATAAACAACAGATAAGGGCAGATCTCTAACTGTGACTATGACTGACACCACGGGGCCTCGCGTCGGATCCTGCACGGGTATCGTAGAGATAATGAATGATGGATGGTTTGCTTCTGTATTCTGGAGATGAGGGGATGGGGGATCTTTTAGGAACAAGATGCACGTGTGAATTTTAGCTGAAAAACTGTCTGTGATGGCTGATTTTGTATCTGAACTATTTTTGATGATTGAAAAAAATATAATATAAATATTAGCTGAAAAACTAAAATGAAAATTTGAATTGGAAAATTCTAAAAATATAAAAACTAAAACTATACATTTTAAATATTAATAAAAAGATATAATCGTATATAAATAATAATAAAATAACACTGAATAATTCAAATACTGCAACAATTATTTTTTATTTTGTTAAATTCTTAAAAATAAAAGTTCCTCAGTGGCTCTTTGCAGCATTTCTTCACTGTGGGGATTTTGAGCTTTATTTATTATTTTGTGGAGGGAGAGATTTTACCAGTTTTTCTCGTAACGGTCATTCAGATCAGAGGTTTCTTTAAAGGTTATTTAAAGCTGTGATTCTCAAATGCTTTGAGTTGAGGACCCAGATTTTACATTGGACATTGAACGGTTACCCACACAAAATGCACTGTGACCAATGTGAACTTCATCTAGTCTGGCTCATACTTGCTTTTACTTTGTGCAACTTTGCTCTTGGTTTTCAAGCATGAGGGAATGTCCACTTCCATTAAATTAATTTGCACCAGAGTTTGAAAGGATACAACATCTGATGGCAAAAGATGTGAAGTTTTTAAACATAGAATTATCAGTGTTCTTGTATCACAAACAGTAGCATATGCAATGAAGCCAAAGTCATGGGTTCAACTCCCTGGGCCTACATGGACTGATCAAATGTATGCTTTGAATTAAATGCAAGGTGCTTTGAATAAAAACGTCTGCAAAATCTTCTGGTTTTTTTTTTTAAGAAATACTTTTATTTAAATTTTTTATTTAAATGTAAAAGTAAAGACATGTATGATGTTGCAAAAAAAATGCTGTTTTGTTGTTTTTTAAGCAGCACAACTGTTTTCAGCACTGATAATAAGAAATGTTTTTACAGTTTGCACATGTGCATGTGTGTGTGGGTTTGGTGCGCCTTGTTAGTGTGCAGAGAAGCAAGAGGTTGGAGGCTCAGTGCTCAGGCGAGGACATCCCCTCACCACCAAACCCCAAGAACAAAGGCCATACTGCCTTCTACTAGCATAATAGGGTCACGGGAGATAACTATGCACCAAGCACAACCCACTTCCTTCCTGAGTAGTTTGTATGCTCAGTCATATAACAGTCATCTACAGTTAAACAGGATTTAACAACATACTGTGCAGAGAAATCACACTTCACAATATCACTCGTGTCTTACACCTTCCTCACACACAGGCAGGCATCACATCTTGGATACTCATCTGACACATCTCTGGCCCTGAGGACTATACAGAAACCGAAAAAACAACAAAAATGAGTTCTGCAAGGTTCCGATTGCTTGTAAACGTGACATTAAGCTTATAATGACTGAACAGGCATGGAAATTGTGTGGTGCATGAACAGCTTAAATGTATCTGAATAAGCTTTTCTCTGTATCTGCCTCTTCTTACACACTTGGCAGCAGAAGTGATTTGTAAAATTCTCCGCCGCACCGTTAAGCACAGTGAGCAGACTCCGGGGATAATCGTGCGGTTTTTGCGCGGCTTCTCCTCCAGGACCACGATGCTGGAATTAACTGCTCGACATTCCACCATAGCCATCTTGTTCTGGATTTTAAAGCGCTGTTATGATGGTCTCAGAGTAATAAATCTCAGATCAGCCTGAAATCAAATAAGACTTCAAGCATGGCTAACTGTCTCTATCTCTGTGGCGGACGCATCTGGGTGTCGAGCTAAACGCCATTACCTTGAGCTGATGGGGCAGCCAGGCGATTGATATATTCTGACAGTGCGAGGCGGGTGAGCCTTTGTGTGATTTATCAAGAAGCATGTCTTTCTGCTGTCAATAACTGACTAGCGTGACAGCACCAAAAGGGCCGACAGTTTGTGACTCGGTTTGAGGGAATTTGGTAAATTGCGAGGAAAAAAAATGCACTAAGACTAGGACTGTCAATGTAATGTGTTATATAGTGAATTTAATTATATAAAATTTTTTGCTAGAAATAACATAATAACCTTGCCCTCTCTGACTCAAACGTAAAATCTTTTACAGAAGTGTATACAACTTTATTGAAACCACATTAATGTTATTCATGCATTTGGCTGTTTTTCTCTAGCAAATGCTGATATGCATTTAATTATAATTAATTACATCTAAACAACCTTAATTAACTGACATAAAGACTGGAACAGGGTAACTGTGACAATTAACAGGTCCCTCATTTCCACATGGGTCTATGTCTAATAAAAATTACTCTGCATGACTTCTTGTCAGACAGTGACAAAGACGGAAAAAAGCTGAGAAAAATGCATTTACAAAGTCTGTCTCTGTGCGACAGTTTGGCTTATAAAATTACAATTGTGTTTTATTTCAAAATTATACATGGCAGCATTTGCTGGACAAGATGATAACAATAGCAGAGCCGCTAATGTCTCAAGCACCTGCTAAAATATGAGATTCAGCCATCTAAAAGTCTTTTTATGTATTTATCTCCATCTTTATGTGTTTGATATCAGTTAAAGGTTAAAAGTTAAAAGTTATCTTTTTTGCACAGTAATGTGACCAAAACTCTTTTTTTATGTTCCTAAACATTCCATTTGTTTCCAGATGTTTGAATCCCAGTTGATTGATGTGAAGTCAATATGAGTTTGAGGTCATTTTTTGTTTTTTGAAAGAAGTCTCTTATACTCACAAAGGCTGCATTTATTTAATCAAAAACAGCTATATTGTGAAATATTATTACTAAATGTTTTCATTTATTTTAATATATTTTATATATATTTAATATATGTTATTTATTCCAAGGATGGCAAAGCTAAATTTTCAGCATCATTACTCCAGTCTTCATAAACCATTCTAATATGTTGATTTGCTGCTTACAGTAATACACATATGTTGAAAATAGTTGCACTTCTTACTATTTTTGTATAAACCTTTCTCTGGGATTCTTTGATGAATAAAAAGTAAAACATTTGCTACCGCACTGTGCAAAGATGTTTTCTTTCTAGTAGCTGTATTGTACTGTTTTCCATCTGTCCAGCCATACTGTTTTTTTTTAAAAAACACTGACTGGTTCAGTGTTAAATAAAGAACCATGCAGTTACAGACGAACGTCTACGTCCATGACAGAATTAAATGTGCAAGGTGACATAAAATGAAACTAACAAGCTTTCTAACAAGAACACCCGTAACGTACTGCCCGAGCCCGGCTGACATGTTCCACACACCTCCATTGCTCAGACCAGGTAATAGCTCCAGGTTAGCTGTTGTTTTTAATTGGATGTGTCAAATGTCATCACAGGCTTGAACAATGTTGCACGGACATTTGAACTGGTGTGTTTAATCTTTATGTCATGAGTGTAAGAACGGACAAACTGACACAGACCAAAGCACAGCTCACATAACACAAATGAGGTCTCAGAGTGGGTGGCCTTTGGCTGCAGGCGACTCACTTTGACACACTGTACTATATGGAGGCTGAAGCGATGTGTCGAAAATGGCAACGATTGGTCCGTGTAGGCATGGAGAATGTGTGTATACTCATTAAATGCAATGCACATTGGACTTTGTTGGCCTTTGGTGTTGGCTATATAAGGGCCTATTACAGCAGACAGGAACAAAGGCAGCTGCTCACACGCTATTGTCTCTATTTACCTGCAAGCATGGACAAGCATGGCAGGACACGCAAGACAAGAAAAAGTGGCTGTTAGTTATAGTGTCTGCTTTCAGTGTCAACTATCAGTCAATGGCCCTTGCCTCGTTTGGGTGAGATTCAGACCATCCATTCCCATTAGTGTTCATGTTTCCACGGGAGAAGTTTACAAATGACCCATTACTGCTTCTCATTCAGACACATGAGGGCTTATTCATGTACAAGCATTTATAGAGCTTCAGAGCCACCTATTGGCCACAAGTGACACTGCAATGAAGAACTCGCTTTTCTCAAGAGACAGGTAAGATGTGACAAAGCCTGTTTATGAATTGGAAAATTGTATCATTAATATACTAAATGCAATGCTGATATTTTGTATGGTAATTATGTATAATAAATTAAGATAGTATAATTACAACATTAAGACACACACCTAAATATTTTATATATAATATTATTAGTATAATTTCATAAATAGAGTTTAAAAATCGTGAAATCAGCACTGTCTTCAGTGTCACATGATGATTTGGTGCTCAAGAAACATTTCTTATTATTATCGTCATAGTTGAAAACTGCTTCAAATACTGCATATTTTTGCATATTATCTTTTTTATACTGCATGTTTATTCTGTAATGGTTTGCTCTGTGTATTATTGGACTGCTTTTAAGCATATTTTATCGAGGGATGCATTGTTTAAAAAAGAAAGAAAAAAGACGGAGCAACAGTATTTTGAGCGGAGTTTATTTGTTTCTGTTCATTGCACAATAACATTCAGTAAATGGTTAAAATTCTGAAAAAAAATAGAAGCTTTTTGCTACAACAAATAGTATGCAGAACAGGACTGCAAAATAAAGTGATACCATTTTATGGGTATTCCTTTAAAAATCATCAACCCCAAACTTTTGACTGGTAGTGTTTGATTTAAAACATATATTTTATATTAAAATATTATATAATGTTATGCAATATATAAATATGTAAAATTACACTTTGAATAGAGAATACTTATATTGAATATAATAATAGCATATCACTACTATAATACAGTAATTTTTTACCTTTTTTAAAAAACTTTTTTACTTTCATTAATAGAGATTTTTATAAACCTGTGGTCACCTGTGCAAAAATATTAAAACATGCTTTAGTCTCCAGTCCACTTCTCCAACATTTAAATTGCAATTATTATTATGTTTTATTATGTAAATATGTTTTTTTGTTTGTTAGTTTTTTGGTCTATTGAGGTATAAATAGCCACTTCGTGCAGCCAGTCAATGTAAAAAGTCACTCTGAAACTTTCCCCAACATAGACACTGTATGGCAAATAACAGAGCAGCGGATCAATGAAAAGTGTTGGCAATCCAATTTTTCAAAAGTTCACCATTTTCTTTTGTACTTCTGAAAATGTGCAATTTCACAACAAACAACAAGTTTTTACCCAATTAGCAAGAATCTCCCTTGAAATTAAGGATAAGGCTGAAACCAGTAATGACATCCACTTTAGCGGTATATGAAATGTGAAAACTTTGGTGACCTTCACGACACACTGCTGCTGTAATTAGCAGCGAGCTGATTAAAAACACCTCCGTTAGAAAAGTTACCTCTTCTTCCCGTCAAAATGAAAAGTAACATCATCAGTCAGACCAACTCGAGATGCTGGTGGCATTTCTGTGCCAGCAAAAAGGTCACCTTGCATTAGCAACAACTAAACAAAGAGAAGTCGTAATTAAAGAAAGTGTGATAATTAGCTGGAGCAACACTGACATTGGGGAAGGACTTTGCATAATATGAATGATTCAGCGAAAGAGCCGGAGTCTGACCTTTTGGCATGCTAAAATATTTATGTACTGCTGGTCACTTCGTCGCCATGAGGGAAGCTTTCATGAATTATGCAAATCAGAATTAGTTAGCTCCTGGGTGTCAATTAGTGTGGGGAAGTGGACATTATTTTAGTTACCCTCCCACTTTTTTTTCACAAAGACGGGTAAGTCTGTATCCATGTGTGTGTGTGGGTGTGTGTGTGTGTGTGCGTGTGTGTGTACAGACGCACGCAGAGGTGTGACCATTTTATTACCTGACCATTTAAGATCATACATATTAATACAGTCATTACTGAATTGTCGCTTCACTTAAAGCTCCATACTGTGGAGGAATGAAGTCTAATGAAAAGAGTGACTTTGCTGCTGTCCATTTTAATATTACTGCAGGGCAGGAGCACTATCGTATAAATATGATACGGATTCAAACGACCTGCATTTAATCTCCTGAACGGGACAGCACTGACAATAATGGTAAGAGTGTGTTTATATTAGAGGTCAAGCCATGTTTAATGTCCTTTATGGGCTGCAAAAACAATCTGATTGTTGAAAGGTTTACCAACATCCTCAGTATTCAGTGGGTGGACAGTATCTGAGGACTTTTTTATAGAATTATATATAAGACTATAATTATTATAGGCCTCATTTTGAATAGAATTGGATTTAAACATGGTGAAATGTGTTTAAAAGTGATGAGAGTAATGTACTCAAAGATAGCTGAAAGCATCATTGAATATTAGGGTTGAATCTTTGGTTTAATAAAGGTTAAGCTTAAATACCAAGATTAGTGGCATAATTACTACAAAAATAATAATAATAATTTAAACAAAAAAAAGTATTAAAAGCAGAAATGTGAAGGTGAGGATTTCATAAAAGTACATTTGTCAAAATGTATGTATTATCTAGGGTGTAAATTTGTTCTGATATTTTTTATGGCTATATTACACTTTAAGTGACATGACATTCAGCCAAGTATGATCACCCATACTCAGAATTCGTGCTCTGCATCTAACCCTTCCAAAGTGCACACACACAGAGCAGTGGGCAGCCATTTATGCTGCGGCGCCCAGGGAGCAGCTGGGGTTCGATGCCTTGCTCAAGGGCACCTATGTCATGTTATTGCCAGCCCGAGATTCGAACCCACAACCCTAGGGTTAGGAGTCAAACTCTCTAACCACTAGGCCACGATTATCTATTTAATTATCTATTTTTATCTATTTTATCTATTATCATGGAAATCTTACGCATAAAACGCACAACACATAGAAACACAATAGATCCATAATAGAGAAAAAGAATGAGAAAACAAATTTAATGTCAACAATTATTAAATTAACCTCTGATAAATATTTTTGATTGCTCTATAAAGATTACATTTTTTTGAATTCTTTAAACTATGATATTAAATTATGCTATCGCTGTTTCCTTTCTTGTGGCATTTCATATGGGCTACAAAGTTGAAAAAAAGCAGATAACATTGTACAGATAACATAATGTTAAAGTGTGACTATACTATTGAAATTTTAAAGATGGCCATATTCACTTCCAATGTAAGTGCCCAGTGTAACCCAGATTCATGCTCTTTTAAAATAAAAGGAAAGGTGGAAATTATTATTGTGGTAATCAACGTCTTGCCACAAATGCTGTTTGTTGAGCTTAACTTCATGGAATATTTCTTTAATTAATAAATACTCAAGGGGCAGGAGAAGAACTTCTGAATGACAGTGTGCGAGTAAATGAGATGATCTGCTTTGTGTTACTCTCCTGTAATTAAGCCAACAGGGCTTTGACACAGTACCTGTGTGTCCCCGCAGACTCCGTGTACCCGCAGAAACCGACTGGCACGAGCACATTACCAAGGTGACCAAGAGTACAACCTGAAACGGCCACACTGACTGCCCCCACAGCTTCATCTAGAGATAGACCAGGACAAAGAGAGAGAAAGAAAACGAGGAAGAGGGATGAAAAGTGTGAACATAAGTCACAGTCTGCCTCAAGGTTGTGAGACATCAACTGTGTTACCTTTCTGTCTAGTGTTTTCCGTTCACTCTCTTCCCTGTGAGCCGGCCATGTCTCCCTTTTGTCCTCCTCTGTCTTCACTCGCTTCCTAAATCACTGTTCAGATCCTGAGAAGACAGAAGGAAGGAGGAGAGGGATGAGGTCAAATGAGGTAAAAAGCAGTACATGAGTCTCTCTTCAACTATAGGCACTTTTGGTCTTCTGGGCATTCAGATTTGAAACTCCCTCAAAACACACTTTTCAAACTCATAAATTTAAATTTAAAAATTAAATTTAAAAAATGTAAATTTAAAGTTAAGCATTTAGCAGACGCTTTTATCCAAAGCGACTTACAGTGCATTCAGGCTATCAATTTTAACCTATCATGTGTTCCCGGGGAATCGAACCCCCAACCCTGCGCTTGATAGCGCATTGCTCTACCAACTGAGCTACAGGAACACTAAAAGGTTAAAACTTGTCATACATGTATATCCACCAGCAGTGGATATTATACATGTATGACAAAATGACATTTTAAGGGTTATTTTAAGGGTTTATTCTTCTAAAGGTTTTTTTCCCCCATAGTGAAAAAATATAATTTCCTCCACATCTCAAATCAACATATATTTTGATATCACATTTTAAGCATTTTTGAAATATATATATATATATATATATATATATGTGTGTGTGTGTGTGTGTGTGTGTGTGTGTGTGTGTGTGTGTGTGTGTGTGTGTGTGTGTGTGTGTGTGTGTCTATCTATCTATATATATATATATATATATAGTATATAGTATTTCTATATATATATATATATATATATATATATATATATATATATATATATATATATATATACTGTATATATAGTTTAAATCATACTCCTCACTGACTTTTGTCTCATTGGTAAATAAGTACACTAACTAAAGTACACTAAAAACTGAGGGTCTTTTTAATTAGTGAAAAATTTATGTTCATTTAATCATAAAATTAAAATCTAAATCTAAATGTTGTTTTTTTTACTGTTGTAATTTGTGAAGAATGTATATATTAAATTGATCAAAATGAATACAAAAATGATAACAGAAGGGTTGTTATAATTCAACTGATGGAAAAACTGATGTTAAAAATTTTAAGGAAATAAATCAAATTAAAATGAATGGGTCACATAACAGTACAACTGAGAAAGCTGCAATTTGTATAATAATTGAATTTCCACAGAATATATATTGAAATGATTTCCCTCTTTGTTTAAATTATCATAAAATGTAACAATTAATATTTTTATGATGGAATTTACTATTTTTAAAACTGAAAGCCTGGGTCTAGAACAAGGTTAAACATCTACAGAATAAAACCACTTGAATGTACCCATAATTAATTCAAATGTTTATAGAACTGTTATGTGACCTTCATATGATAAAAGGAAAAAATACATCTGCGAGTTTTTAATTAAAATTAACCCGTGGCACTTAAAGTTCCCTTTGTTCAAGAAATTCAAACACATAGGCGAGAAAATAAAAACAAGAACATGAAAATAGAACAGCACAGATGAAACATGAGATTGGATGGAAAGAAGTAAAAAAAAAAGAAAAAGCCCTGAGATGAGATGGAAGGTCCGAGGACAGAGAGGGAGAGAGGAATGAAAGTCCTGATGGAGTGGGGCATGAGAGAAACAGAGATGGGGTGAGCAAAAGAAGGGCAGCTTCAGAGAGGGATATCCACCCTCAGGGCCCGATGCAACCCCTGTTCTTCAAAGGCAACCCCGCACACGCACACAGAGATGGGACTGATATATTGTTTACTGTAGTTCACCTACCCCCAGGCTTGAAGTGATCTCAAAACCACATCACACACTCACAGAGACCACCGATCTTGCAAGTTCAATCACATACACACACATTCATACTCTCTTTTTTTCTGCTTCTTTCATACGTATAGCCATGCCAATGCACAGTGAACATGCCCATAAATAAAAATTGCCACGGGCGAACAGAATCAGGTGAAATTCAAGCAGGTCAAATTCCTGCTTGACTCTTTTACATAGATAGTAATATGAATACCGCTTACCACAGGTGACAACATGAAAAAATGTACCATCGTTAACATCTATATTGTCTGCAACCATCATAGAAAGTTAATGTCAAATAAATGCACTTGAATTATTGTGCTCTCTTGAATTATTATGCGAGGCATATTCACATTTAAATATTTTATGATAATTATGCACCCCTCCCATACTGTAACATATAGGTAAAACACCCAGACGCATAACAATATAAAAAAAATGCATAGAAATACGGTTAATTGTCATAAAAAAATTAAAAATAAATCAAATGGTTTCTATGTAAAATGTTTTATTATTATCATTACTTTTGAAGTGACATCACTTGATTTCTGGAGATTTCCCCACAGATCCGAATGAGAAGTGTCACTCTGCCCCCTTGTGGATAATATGAGAACTGCTTTGGATGAAAAAAAAAGACTGAGATGTTTAATACACATTTTCAAATATATAGTATTAATATTTATTTTAAAAGTTTTAATAATTTTTTGTGTGATTTATAATTCAATCATAAAAACAGCTTCAATCTGAATGTTGTGAGTAGAATGTATGAACGTTTCATATCCCACACTCTGACACTGGAGTTATGATTATAGGATCATATGAGGATCTCATAAAGTGTGCATTTGCCTTAGCACTTTAATAAAACACTCCTCATCCAACATTAGCGTGTGTGTGTGTGTGTGTGTGTGTGTGTGTGTGTGTGTGTGTGTGTGTGTGTGTGTGTGTGTGTGTGTGTGTGTGTGTGTGTGAGACTGATGATTAGACATAGTGAGCCACCAAAAGCAACTCATTGTCCATTCTCTTTACACAGACAGACATATAACAGCATTTCCAACAGCTTTGTATTCTGGCACATTCATTAGAGAAACCCATACTGGATTGCAAAAGGATACACACAAAAGCTGACTACGCACCTTTACACACATACATAAACTCCTGTCAACAGTCTTGACATATTAAATCATCATGTTACTGTCACTCTGTTCTTCCTGCACGACACCTCTAATTGCCCTAAACTCATGCAAAAGCACCTGTGTTTGCTCATAGGCGAGTGTGTGTGTGCACACGCTATTTATCAGTGTATTAACTGAAGGACTCTTCAGCAGAACAGACCAAGTTGATCATTACGTGGAGTGGGACGGTCTGCAACGGAAAGTCTGTCTGGAGATTGCTTTGATTTGCATTTGACTTAACCTTAATCACAAACACAAAGCCACGCGCACACGCAGACATGCACAACCGCACTTCATTGACATGCACCGGCTCATAGCCACCTCTGACTAAGACAGAGAACTGTGTCCTGCATTTAATGCCATCATCTCCTGCCTGCATCTCACAACTGAAACATGCATGCAGGTGAGGCAACTCGACACGGCACACATCCCGAGGTGGAATACTTGGCCTATTTTCCTGTCGAATATAAAGCACAGCCCTGACTGTACATTCCCTGCTAGACAGAGTCATTTAAATTGACCAGTGAATTGTGAATTGAATTTCCGAGTCTCTCAAAAATGGGGTGCACCAATATGAAATGGATTCCAATATTACATGCCTGGCTGGCAGATGATAATAAAACCCTTTTAGGCTTCTTGACGTTTAATGTTTAATGTTGCGTCAGTTGTTCGATCAGCTTATCTTAATCTGAGGAAAACAGGGCTGTGAGGGATAGACTACAGTCTTTACATTGACGGTCTGTATGAAGGTCTAGACCATGTAGTTTTCAAAACCCACAATTTGTATTAAAAAAAATTATAATTACGAAGATTTTGTCTACAAGTTTTTTGGAAAGATGTTGCATGAGCTGAACAATTGAAATGTTATAAAACAACAGTAGAATAATCCATTGAACAGATTGTACTTCCATCCCTCACAGCCTTGTTTTCATTCCTGTCAAAAATGAAATATGGTACTAACCTGACAAAAGGTGCATGACATTACAGTGAAATTTCATGGGCAAAAAGGGTCCATTGTCTACTGTAGCAATGTATGAAGCACAGCTCACACAGAAGCCACTTTCAACCCGTGCAGCTTTCTGATTCTCTGGTCAACACAGAGAATTGCAAAGTCTGTGTGGGGAAATCTTTCAACTTAATGCACTAAAGTCTGAAGTCGAAGTTGAAGTGTGCTATTTCAGATTATGTGACAGTTTACAAACACTTCCTTCCATTTCTATCAAATGGACAAAATGGTCACACCCCAGATTCACAACGTAGTATGAGCATACATGAATATGGGTCGGTCAGGGTTCTCAAACAAGCAGCAAAGAGTTTTAAAAAGTATTATAGAGCAGCTGTCATCATTTACTTGCCCTCATGTCATTCAAATTAAACTGTGTGACTTTCGTTCTTCTTTACAAATGCAATGGCAGTACATTGTACCTCAAGAGTGTCAGCAGAGTGACTGAACATTTTCAAACTGCTTCACTGATTTTTGATGCTTAAGCAACTGTGCAGTGAAATTTTGGAAGATACAAATGCTCTCCAGTGAGCCATCCAGTGCTTCCCATTCCAGTATAGCAGGTGTGAAACATGCACTTTTTACATTAGTTTGCCAACTGCACTAAAACACTAGAAAAATAATTTATTCAAATTCTGCCACCCGGACAGGAATATGAAGTGCACATTATTTTTAAAGCAAATATTTAATAAATAACCTCCTTTTGTGTGAAGAAATAATGTCATACAGCCTTAGCTTCTACTTGCTACAGAATGTTCTATTCAGAGATTTATTCAAAAGTAACATTGCCATAATGTTTAGAAAATTATAAAATGGGTTGATTTGTTTGCTTTTTACACATTTTAAAAACTGGATGCTTTAAATGTTCAGAGAACATTCTGAAATAGTAATGTTCAGAACATAAAGAGAACATTAGTAAAAGGTTATTAGAATATATTTTTGTCAGCTGGGTATTGTGGTGATAACTTCCTTGTGCCCCGTCACTGACTCACTTATTTTTGCTCTCTCTCTCTTTCACTAACACACACATACACATACAAGCCATTTGCAACAACAGACTTGATCCTAAATACACCATTTCATGCTCTGGAGCTCAAACAGAGCTGAAAAATGAATCCCTGCAAAACAACTCTATCTCTCAGACTAGAGGCACCGCCGAAAATGAGCCCAAACAGTGTGAGGGCCAACAGAAGTTCTTAAAAGCATCTCGGATTTCTGGAAAAATGCACAATATTGAAATGCGGTGGGAGGCCAAGGCCTCCGGTGCATTTATCTGGCTTTTCATTGAAACATTTCCAGCCTGCTGCATTCCCACGTCTCCAGGCAATATCGGTGCGTGCGTTTATGTGCACAAGCATCTGCGGAGAAGCTCGCAGTAAAGCTCCGACAGCCAATCCGAACGGACACGGGGAGTTTCCGCACCGCTGGCCCTGCAGTATCAGTGTGTTTGCAGATGAGTACATCAGCTCTCACTCAGCCGATATTACTGGAGATAAGCAGGCAATTTTCCTGCACTATACAGCATCTCATTTCAATATGTATTTACGAGCTTGTGTGTGCGCGCCTGTGATTATTTTAGAGACTATTAGAACAGTAAGAGATTTTCTCACTAAATTTAATCTACAAGACAACATAAGGCTATATAAACACATCTACCTTTACAGAGACAAAAGCACATACGCACACATATCCATGCGTACTGCCCATTCCGATTTTTTTAATGCAGTTTCCAAAAATAAATCTGTAGCTTTGATAATTAAGTTGCATGATTACTGTTAATAATATGTATCAAAAATGTTGTGGCTAAAAAGTCAGTCAAACTGAATTAGACCTTTGCAAATCACTTGCTTTAAATTGAAGGCCCTGGCATCATCTAGCCACCCTCATGTTGCAAAAGGATTTCTGACCCTGAACCACAAAACTAGTCATGAGTCTCACAGGTATATTTGTAGCAATAGGCAACGATACATTGTGTGGGACAAAATTATAAATTGTTTATGCCAAAAATCATTAGGATATTAAGTAAAATGTTCCATTAGGATATTTTGTAAATTGCCTACTGTAAATATATCAAAACTAAATTTTGACTAGTAATATGCATGGCTAAGAACTTAATTTGGACAACTTTAAAGCCAATTTTCTCAATATTTAGATTTTTTTTGTTGCACACCCAGATTCTAGATTTTCAAATACTTGTATCTCGGCCAAGTATTGTCCTATCATAACAAACCATAGGCAACATCAATGGAAAGCTTATTTATTCAGCTCGATGTTAAGATTTCACATAAACTCATACATACATATATTAATTACATTTAAATATTTTATTACATTAAAATTTTCAGAATTTTCAGAAAAAGTTCAGAATTTTAATTCTGAGTGCTAAATGAAGCTGTTAGATATGGCTAGATTATTTATATGTTTATTTAAATAAATAATAATTGTAATAATAAAGTTAAATGTGTTGTTTTTTTTTTAGTTTGGCCATGCATTTCAAATTATTTAAAAACATGAATATAACTTGAATGCCTCAAGGTCTACTTTGGTGACAAATTCAAGATATGTTAGAACAGACAAGATTTTCACTTTGTATTTTTACTAAAAACGTATTTGTAAGGAATGCTTCAGCTATGAAAAAAATACACTATGTATCTATGTAAATCTCTACTGTCAGATGTAACACAGCCCTGAGCTTATTACAGTTTTTGTATAAAGCCCAAGGGTAATATGATGACAAGGGTACCGAGTTAAAGTTACAGAAGAATTGATCTTCATTGCACTTAAGTCCCATCCACAGCCTGTTGCTCAGACTGGAGTCACAGTCTCCTAGATCCAGTGACTCCACTAGACCATTTTTTCCCTCTCTTCCATATCCTCACAGACCCAGTAAAAATAAATATCTGTAAACAGACTCTTTCCTACCAGGGTCTTTACGTGTGTGCATGCATGCTTGCCTTATAACTTGCCTTATAAAAAAAACACCTGTGTGTCTTCCTCATATGATTTCAATATATCACATGTAAGCCAGCTGAATTAGATGTGGAGTTAGAGTTAAGCTGAAGTTTGAGTTCGCCGCTCATTTGATGAGGTTCTGCTTCTCACGGCATCGTCTTGAGACAGTGCAGATGCTGTTAACTGTCCAATTAGCTTTGCTCTGATGTACAAGCTTCATGAAGTTCAGCATGATGAGCTCATTTGAACACAATGAGATGCTTCACTGCATCATTTACTAGCTGTCTATTGTATTCGGCCCATATGTTATTTTTTAAACAAAATTCTTCCTCTTCGGTGACAAAATTACTCGAAAATGTCCTTAGAAATTAACCTAGCCATTCTGGAGAGCTCCTCAAATATTCATTTCTAAAAGTACTTTATAAGAGTATTTTATAAGAGTTCCACTATAAAAATGTATATAATTACTAATTATAAAATAATTAATTATGAACAGTAGAATGAAGTCGTCAATTAGATTTCAGTGTGAGTGAGTGTGTGTGTGTGTGTGTGTGTGTGTGTGTGTGTGTGTGTGTGTGTGTGTGTGTGTGTGTGTTAAATGATAACTCTAGACAGGTTCCTGTGTGCTTTATGAAGGTATAGTGTAACTATAGCACTTTCAGGCTAATAAACTTTCTGCCCCAAAGCAGTACAATCTGCTACATTATTACACTTCTCTCAAATGTATTACTCACACAAGCAAAAACACACACACGCACATATGTCAGGGTTTTTTTTTTCTTTTTTTACAATCACACCATTTACCACCTGACAACAATGTGCACCAACATCTCTAAGCCATCTGTGCGGCTCTAAAAAACCCTGACCGTCAGTTCAGCCCTAAGAAATAAATAAAAAAATTGATTAAAACAAATACAAAATTGTCTGAAAATGTGTAAATTGGATCTAAAATCTGGCTTCATGAAAAAAAGAAAAATACCTTTTTAATAATTTTTCATAAATTAAAAAGCTCTAAATTTGTATTATATGTCAAAATGTTGACATTCAGAAACAACTGAGACAAAGTTAATGCTTGAAACTATCAGACCTGGAAACCAAGCAACACTGGGAATCACTATAGCCAAATTTCAATACAGGACGAAGACTTGACTGGGGAAAAAAAAAACCAACCAAAAATCTGAAGCAACACAAAACCATTCATGATCTGTGGATCAGTCCATCGAGAGCATTCCTCAAACATTAGCCAGTTCTGATCTAAAACCAGTCTCATACAGCCAATGAGAAGATCTCATGAAGGAAAGAATTGCCACGAAGTGTGGAGCAAATTATGATTATCTGTTTTTGTCCTCTTTCTTATTATTGTGCCTGTATTTTTTAACCCTGCCACTATGTCCTGTTTGGATGTGGATTTAGAAAATCAATGAGAGTGGTCCGTCACTGTCGGAGCCGGGGTCTTTCTCCTTGCCCTCATCCCTGCAAAGGCGTGCTGAGGCCGGCCACTGTCCCGATTATCTCACACCCCTCTATCACTAACGACCAGACTCCTGCAGGCTGCTGCGTAATTATAATAATGACTAAACGTGCCGGGCATGCAAAGAGAGCGGACGAAGCAGAATCGGGAAACAGAGATGGGAATAGAAAGAAGAAGAGAAAGAGCGAGTGAATGTGATCAATTGTTAATTTTACAAAGTCACTGAGATGTGTCAGCGGTGTCAATAAGTGAATTAATTTGTCTGTGGGGCTCTGGAGTGTAACACCGTATTGCCGTGTTCCCTCAGGAGCATGGCCGTCTAACCTCTCGCACTTATTCTCCCTTTCACACACACTGACTTTTATACACAATAAGACACGTACACACACACACTCAAATCGAACTCCCAAGTTACTCAACACTCAGTGAAAAAATCTTTGGATTTACATATGCTCATACACAGACTAGCATAAAACCCCAAACCCTAGTGGCTAGTGCCGTCTCTATAATTTTGCTGCTGGCACCAATGTGCCAAAAACAACAAGACACTCGAGGCTGGGTGTTACAGTGATTTTATCATGTTTAAGAGGGGTTTTAAGCAGTCTGCTTCACTTCTAGCCTAAGAACATCCCTTAACTGTAGCAAAATAACTGTAACACATGGCCTTGAGTGGCTTATTGCTTTAATAAATCAGGCTTAAGGTATTAACCTTACACTGCACAGAGATGCACTCACTTCAGTGCAGTGAACAAACCAATACATGTGAACTCTAGTTAATCACACAAACAATAATGCTAGTCATCATTCAGAACAACCATGCACATCAGACACAGAAAGAAGGATAAGCTTGCAATCACAAATGCAACTGTGTGTACAAGCACAGTGTATGGACTTTCCACCTATTTATTAAAATGACATATGATATATCCACATAATTGTACATAACTGTTGTCTGTGTGCGTGTGTGTGTGTGTTTATTAGGTTATTTACATTTATATTAAAATAAATATATATATATATTACTTCAAAATATTAATTGGGTCTGCCTGCATGCTATGTGAAAACTGTTTTGCTAGTAAGAAAGCTCGTTTCCACCACGGGATAAAAACAATTAAAAAAGGTAACTGTGACTTGTTATCACACAGTTTATATCTCAAAATTCAGACTTGTTTTCTCACAATTCTAAGAAAATTCACAGAATTGCTAAATGTACAGTCGGAAATGTGTGATAAAAATTACCAATTATGAATTTACAAAAAATTCAGAGAAAAACTTTCAAATTGCGAGAAAGCTAAGCTAAGCTAAGACTACTAAGTCTTACTTTTATTTAAGACATAGTAATTTGTTAAATTAGCTAATGATTTTGTTTGTCTATGTTTTCTCAAGCCTCTTCATAAAAGTGCTTGACACCCCTGAATATGTACTTAAACACTTTTTATTACAGCTTGAGTGCTTCACAGTCTGTACTCAGTCTGGACTTTCTCCTTTTTTTTATTTTTCAGCAGGTGTGCGTAGAAGAAACTCTTGAGCTTCCAAATCTCACAATATATTAGAAAGCTCATATGAGCCACTGGAAAGACAAAACAGGTTTATCGATAGAGATTGTTGTGAGTTGACTGAAAATCCCTTCAATTGAAAAGGAACATTTCTATTCCATTTGCTTGGGCCACAAAAGCACTTAAAGCCGGCCACAAAACTGATGCACATTTAATAGGCTTATTCTTTTCATTCAGAGTTGTAACCTGAATACTGAAGGTATTGCTTCACCTTATGCCAAAGCAACCCAATCCACTAAAAGGAGTAACCTATGGTTTGGGGCTATAATTTTCTGTGAAGTGATTGTGTGTGTTGTGTATGTGCGTGCGTGTCTTTTAAAAAACAATAGTGCAGCCTTCTGTTCTGATGTGGTAACACCTCAACATATTTTAATTTAAATCTGACAGCTCTCCCTGACACTGCTCAGATCAGACAGAAGTGTGTGCCTATTCGACGTATCCCATGCTAAAGCTGAAGAGCTTTTTCCTTTAGCCTGTTATTTAAAGCAAATCCCATTGAAATGGGTGTCATCCATTCTAAGAGGAATAAACCAATCGAAAGCCGCCACTCAGTGCAGAAAGCAGAGGCTCTGACCATATTTAATACCATCAGAGCAGACGGTAAAAACTGTAAATCTATGTCAAAGAAAAAAAGAATTAATGGATTGGAACATGAGCCAGTACACTTATAAAAAAAGAGCAGTACCTTGATACAGTGTAGGTATCCGATGGTACTTTGACATTTGATACCATGTTATTGAATAATTACCATGTTCATATCATGCAGGTACTACAAGGTATTTCAAATGGGACTACAGTAAAACATTTCCAGAAATCATGATCATACTGTACCATGGTGCTTTTTGGCCGTTTTTTGTAATTATGTATATAAATTTTTATTAATATAATTTAATTATTCTTATTAGTAGTACAGTATTTCTTGGTATATACAATGATATCTTACTATTCTTACTACATTCAACTTACAACTTAAGGAAATAGTAAATAATTGGACACAAAATAGCACATGATTGGTTTCCAGGGCCAGTGGTCATAATGTACAGTAATTTCACAAGATAAAACTCTATAAATAACTCATATCTACATATCATGAAAAGCTCTATAACTGACAAAACTTTCAAATGTTCAGGTGATCAATAATTATTTTGCATATTGCACAGATACACAACTAACAAAAATAAATAAAATTCATGAAACTGATAGGTTCAAATTATAAAAAAAAAATATTTGTTATAAAACTTTGAAACATTTTATTAATAGTTTCCTCTAAGAAAAAAAAATCACAATGAACAAAACAATCAACTAAACAATAACATGAATGTCCCACAATATTTCACTATTATTAATACTGAAGGTGATTTTCTATGCAAGATGGTGCAAGTTGCATTTGTGTAAAACGAAAAAGAAAGGAGTGCTGGTTACCCAGATGAGCAGTCCAGTATAGAGCATTGATATTTACAACAGTGAATATTTGGAAAGATCAGGCCGCTGGATTTACTAGTTGAAATCAGGTATACCAGACAGCGGTGTAATTAAACTGAAATCCTAAGACTGGTGTGCTACAAGCAAACTTGCTTTAGCAATTTACACATTTTTGAAGTATTTTTCTCTTAAACTTTTTCGTTGACTAATGTGTCCTCTCAGGCCTCCCTAGTTTTGAAGGTTTCAGGGCCAAGTGGTGTGAAGTGTCTGCGTGAGAGAGGGGGAAATCCGAAAGAGCCTTCGGAGGCCTGACTCGCTCCAGTGCCTGTTTTTCACTGTCAGCACTTGGAGCCCAGTATTGAGACCTGCGTCCAGCAGAGCATTGAGGTTTGTGAGGGAAAGAAGGATGAGTGAAGTGGGGGAGAAAATGGCCATCAGGGACAATCTCATTTACAGATGAGAGACTCTCCCATCACTGCCTTCTGTTCCTCGTGAATCTCTCACTCTGTCTCTCCCCCCATCATTAATTTCTTTCTCACCCCTTCCGATTTATATTACTCCCTCCTTTTCTTTAATAACCCTCCCACCTCTCTCTCCTCGGTCCTTGTACGTTCTAAGAGCATCCATCCATCACGGCAGCACAGAGTGGATCGGCTAATGCCAGCTCAGAGCTCCGAGAGCAGATCTGACCAGCTGAGCTGCTCACAATCCGTGCCTTATCTATCAGAGATCCCCCCGAGCATCCCTCATTCCCCCTCTCTATCCCAACATGTCCCTCCCTCCCTTGTATATGAACATGACTTGTCCTCCCACGCACTTACTGAGTAAGACAGAGAAGAAAAATTGTTCGCTTACTATAATGCAAAAAATTCCACAACTAGCCGAAATATCAAAGCTGTTCGGCAGTTGTATACGGGTAAATAAGTAAATAAAAAATAAAATAATTATTTTTATTATTATATTAATATTAATATTATTATATTATTATTATCCAAAATAATGTGTGTGAGTGTGAGTGTTTGCCTAATAGTGTATTTCTAAGTGTTATTATGAAGTTATTATTTCTTATTATTATTAATATGAAAACCTAGCCTAAACGTCATGGTGGCAAGTCCTCAAACAAGAAAAGAAAAGAAAAGAAAAGAAAAGAAAAGAAAAGAAAAGAAAAGAAAAGAAAAGAAAAGAAAAGAAAAGAAAAGAAAAGAAAAGAAAAGAAAAGAAAAGAAAAGAAAAGAAAAGAAAAGAAAAGAAAAGAAAAGAAAAGAAAAGAAAAGAAAAGAAAAGAAAAGAAAAGATGAATTAACACTGAAATACAGAACTGACATAAAAGGAAGGAAAACAAATCGACCCCAGGCAGCCGCCCAGATGTGCTCTTGCACAATGCACATGCTCTCTCTCTCTCTCTCACACACACACACACGCACCGTCTTTCTCTCCTACATCTCTCTCAAAGACTGTGATTCAAGGCCCAAATGAAAGGGATGACTGTGCGTGTGATAGAGTTGGAAAAATAAATGTGTAGCTCTTCTTACGCACAGCAGGTTTCATTGAGCAATCTCCGCTGGGCTCAGCTGTGCTGCTTGGCTCTTAATGTGAGTGTCGATGACAATTAAGTCGCTTTACATTCCCACCCAACCTCGGCTCAACTACTGACACGACTGTCGCTGCGGCGCGCAGCGGAGGACACGAAACAAAGGGGAAATGATTACTCGCGCTCAGTTCTTATTGGACAGAACAAATGGCAGGGAAGGGGAAAGGGGTGGAGATGAAGATGAAGAGCAATTACTACATGATGTGAGGAGGTTGGTACGCTGTCAGTACATCGCGCTTCAGCCGCGCAGCTCTATTGCCTCTCCATTGAGAGAGCTTTCACGGCGCCGTTAAAAGCGCCAGATCAGCGAATCTCTCGTAGTTCTTGTTTCGTTAGGCGCTAAGCAGCTCAGAAACCCCTACTGATCATTTATTTAGTTTCCTTACGCACTAAAGTGTTTCATCCAGTGTACGAATATAGCGCCATTAGTACGCTTAACCAAAGGCAACTGTTAGACTTTTTACAAGATTATTTGTGATATGCAAATCAAAACCGAACACGACTTCTCGTTATGACTGTCTGACTTGTGACCTATGAACTTTCATCTATAGTATTATCTATATTCTAATTTCTTTGTACTTAGTTACTTTTACGGCTGATTCTTTCACTGACGCGTAGATCTTTATGAAGCAGAGCTAACGGTATGTTTAATGTCCAAAGATGCTGCATAAATGCTTTGAAACTTGTTTTCTCAAACAGTGCGAAAATACCGCAACTGAAAAACTGAACGTCATCTTATCGATGAGCTAAAAGTTATTAAACATTTCAGAACAATAAATGTCAACGCGCGTTATGTGGATCATTATAAAAGGTCCCTGTCGCTCTAGGGTTGTTGTGCTCCTTAGGAAGAAAACCTAACAGCATTGCAATGAATGTTGTATATTTATAGATCATTTGGTTTGAGTAAATAATTGCAAATGCAAACACGCAATATGTGATCCTGCCACTGGAAGAAGAGGATGATGAGGAGGAGGAAGAAAGAGTGGGAGGCGACTCAAATAATTTGTTAAGAAAATGTTTATTAATTTTTAAAAAGCATTTCATAATTTTCTAGTTGAAATAAGTGTTATTAAAAAAACAAATAATAATATTTGTCCAATTAGTTGCTTATGTTTATCAAAGTAGGCCCACACAAAGTTATGCGTTGATGCTTGTCATGTAAATATTAGCTTGTCACGTGGCATGCGTAGACTGCAAAGTGAAATGCGCTTTTCAACAAGACTTTTTAATTATCGTTTTAGTGTAGCATTGCAATGATCTAAAAACATTCATAAAATTTATCAAACGTCCCATTTACTCAGCTATACCGCAAAAATCGATTAAAACGGAAGTTAAGGACTTGAATTAGGGGCGTCTTTACGCGCTACAGATAACGATGCATTCGGGAACGCATAGGCTACTACTTGCGTGCGACTAATGATCTACTTAGCGCCTCTGGAAATCCAACCAATATCAATTTGCAGCCAACACTGTTTAAGCTGAAGAGCGAACCAAAAGCAATTTACCTCCGTTTATGACAGCGAGGGCATTCTCCTTGCTTCAGAAGGTGGCAGGAGTCCTGAAGACGGATGTTTGTTTTAAATGAGCTTACTTTCTACTCACTCCAGCTCAATAGTCGCCTGTCCGTCACACGAAGAGTAGAATAGAGAGTTCACAAACCGAATATGCCCATTATTTCACGAATCTCTTCGCCACACATCACCGACGAGATGAATGAAAGAGAAGGGAAAAGAAAAAGCGACAAGCACCGTCAGCGTTTGAATCTCAGAAAAGAAGTGCGTAAATCCATATGGGGTTTAGTAGACTAATGACCTTATAATGTTCCAGACATGCTTGTTAGGTTATTAACAGCTGTCTTCCTGCCGAACCGCTGGGACTGTGAGTGATGGGGAAGTCTGCGATGATAACTGCGCCTCGCACACTCCTCCCGAGCTGCGATAGATTTGACGAGAGAATTGAGAACTTGCCTTGCTTATTCCGCGCACGTGCGTAGGCTGCACCCCCGCCCCGCGCGCGATCTTTCAAGTAGCCACGCTAACTGATGTCATAGCTTACAAGTGTTGAAGTGAGCGACTGTAATATAGCGACAAGCCTGGCAAAAAGTGAGCGAAAAGGTTTCTAATTTTTTACACCTCCAACCCGCCTGCCTCGAAGCGCAATCGGTTTCTTACCGTGCGCTCAAACAGGTTAATCCTTTGGAGATCGATTTTATCTGTTTCGTTCAGTCTCATAGCCGGGCACTCTTTAGATTTCTATCATGTGGAAAATGATGTTATCAACAGTCAGACACAGCCCCGACACCCCTCAAGCTTGAGCTTGACAGCTGAAATGAAATCTCCGTTGTGAATGGCAAGGGTTTCCATCACAAATACCAGTTCTGAATGCCCCTACCCCTCCTACAGCTAAAGGTCATGTGTAGTTTAGAGGTGTAACATCTGATACTCCTGAAAGGGTGTATTTTCTCATCATCACGCTACATCTGAATTAAGAAAGGATAAAAAGGCCTTGGTTAAGCCACCTGTATGCCTGCTACCCTTTGATATGTGTCTCCAATCCCGACCGTCTCGCCTAGGAAATTGGAATCTTTGTCTCCTTCAGGTATAAAAAAAAAAGAGATGAAAGGGTATTTGGTACAACAAGAAATATAACCCATTTGAATCCTCATTTTAAAAGTACTGCCATGCCACTCAATATTCTAGGCTATTTGTTTTCACTATTGAGCATCCTCTTTGGCCCGGACATTTACCTAATAAAATATTAACCACAAACAACCTTGTAAGGCTCTCTAGATGTTCGCTACTTGTTTTCTGGACCTCAGGCAAAATTGCTGGCCAATTGCACTTTTGCAAGAATGCATGGAGTCAAATCACATGTTGTGGCGCCGTGTGCAGAATATTTAAGTGCCGATCATAAGGCTTGTGTATATGAAATGAGAAGCACACATCTTTGTTGTTGACCTGGCCATCTAGTTATCACTGTATGGCCCATCCTGAGGGTCCTATGCACATTACTGCAGATCCACTAAATTTGTTCAAAAGTTTATCAGTAAGTATAACTTAATCTATCAATTTAACTAACTAGTGCATGTGGCAAATATGTAACAAGGATTCGTTGATAACTTTCACTCTTAAAAGTAAATTAGATTTTTTCAGTGATGCCATAGAAGAACAATTTTGTGTTCCCCAAAGAACCATTTTTTCTGCATGTGAAGAACGTTTTATGATCTAAAGAACCTTTTTCCATTATAGAACCTTTTGTGCATTTAAAAGATACCATGGATGTTATAGGTTCTTTAAGGAAAAGTATGAGTGTGTGCACTTCATCGCATTTTACTCAGTATTTTACTTCTCTATGAGGAAAGGATAAATAAAATGTAGCTTAATCTATGAAGAAAAAGTGCAGCAAATACAATTGGATACAATAGAGATTGTTTCAGGACCACGGACAGCACAACTTGCTTTCACGACTGGACTTCCTTTCTTCAATCAAGCAAGTTGGCAACTTCAGGCTAGTTCAGACTACTGCCCCAAGAATGAGTGTTTTGCGTATGGCTTACAGCATTTAATGTACGACTGGCATATGAGAGAATACAAGTTGTAATAATGCTGATAGAGTAGAATTGGAGGAAAGGGAACAAATGTCTTTTATCAGAGAGCTTGTGTTATAGGATCCCCGCTGAGACTTCTTCCTTCTGAGATTGTTCTCTCGGAGGACTGGGCATTATGGAAATGTCTGATCATAACTTGAGGAATATTTCTTCCAACACAATCAATATTTCCACATTTATCCTCTGAAAGAGAACGTTTTCTTGCTTTGTGGGACGCTTGTAGAAGTGGGTATGTAAGATGAGATGTTTGTAATTGATTTATTTCTGTTCAGTGGTGAGAATGTTTTTTTTTCTCAGTGACATGAATTAGATTAAGCCACGTTGATACATGCAGGATAATGGATATTATGCATAAAGACAATGGAAATGGGTGATGGATGATGACAAACAAATCTAATCTGGGTTCCAAAGCAGGCAAGAATGGGAGAATCATAACTGAACAGTGCCGAAGGATCATTGCGTAGCACTCTGTCGAAAAGGCAGAATGAAAATTCATTTCCTGAAATACTGACACCCAGGGAAGATGGATAAAAGAGGCTGTGTGTCATAGAGCAAAAAGACAGCAGAACCAGACAGGAAAGTTGGGCCCACAAACATCCAGACAGATTTTTGGCAATAAATATTCCATTTATACTAAATCATGCACTGCGTTTTTGGGTCATTCCACAAAAAGGGTGCATTTGGTGTTTTTCGTAAACAAATAGTTGATGCTAGCTTCATTTTTTTATGACATTTTAGTTAATCAATAAGTACATTTAATAGTCAGTAGGATTTTTTAGTAGCTATTATTATTATTCCAAAATAGAAAATAAAAGCCACTTGCCATATGTTTCTTTATATAATTTTTTAATTTTATTGCACATAATATTTTATTTAAAAAACAATGTTACACATTCATAACTACTCGTTTAACAAAATGATGAAGACAAGGGTCTTTTTGTTACTATAATACGTTTTGTCAGGTTTGTCCAGCATGTTAGCACGAGTTTGAAGAGTAAAAAACTTTCTACTAAAAGACTAGATATTTTTCTCTTTCTGAAAACACCTTACAGTGTCATGACCTTGAGCAAAAAGGTTAGCACAACTAAATGAAGTACAGCCTTGTCTCTTTTTAAAGGCACAGCTATGTATCACCATTTTTAAAAACATTAACAATGCTACACTTCAAATAATAAAATAATCATTTAAAAAACGATAACTTTCGAAACAGAAAAGGCTTACATTTCGTATTCTCCTCCTCATCACCTCCATACCTGCAGAGGTAACAGCAGCGGCTCTTATTTAGCTACGTGTTGCAGTGTGTAGTGAGGATCTAGAGTTTAGGGAGCACAGCAGAAGTGAGAGGGGAATGAGGACGGTAATAATTGCTCACTCCCAAATAATTCCACCAGTGACATTCCATTACTTTAAACACGACAAAATAAGGCCACCCGTGCGCGGAGAAAGAATTCACTGAATAAGACATGAAGGGAAAAGGCTGCTGTTATTAGCTGTGTAGGGTTCATCATTAGAAAGCAGTGAGACGGAGCATAATCCTTCAGGGCGCGACTATAACTCTCCCGTTACTAGCTATAATTACAGAGCAAGTGCAGTCCGCCGTTTGTAATAAACTGTCTATGTTCGAGCACATACTCATTTAGCCTTTCTTTAACAACCGATAGACAATGAAAGCATCGTTATTTCGTCATTTACCTCTGACAAGTGCGTACGAGCTGCAAGACTGTGGCAAACCTCAACGAGAGAGAAATAAGAGCATATCTAAAGTGTTAAAACTGTCGAAACTATTGTCCTAAAATGCATATAACGTCCTGGATACATTTTCAAACATTTTAGCAAAGTTGCAGTTAGGGTAAGAGCGCATGTGTGTGAAGAGGGACGTCAACGTCTGCAGAATCTTTAGTGGTGTTATACTGCCATCTAGCGGACTCA
Organism: Carassius carassius; assembly: GCF_963082965.1. NCBI lineage: Eukaryota > Metazoa > Chordata > Actinopteri > Cypriniformes > Cyprinidae > Carassius > Carassius carassius. Next base: position 5,981,625 of record NC_081798.1, read on the forward strand.
AAATACAAGTGCAAGTGATATTATGGTTATGTAGTATATTTTCATGACTCCATCATATAATATTCCTCTTAATATAGTGGATATATTTATATATATTTAAAATATGGAAATATGTATGTTATGTTATTTTATTATATTTAAGTAACAACAATGAGATCTTAAAAATAATAAACTTTTTTTAATGTAATTTAATTTAATGCCTTTTTTGTATAAAATGAAAAAATAGCAATTTTTAGAGGAATATTCTTGGCATTTCTTAATTTTTCTCCTAATCAAAATGAATCACAGAGATTAATGACAGTGACAACACATTTCAAACCAGTGCACCTTTGCTGTCATAAAATGTCTTTAACACAGAGAGAACAGAAGAAGTGCAAAGTCATGAAAAGCCATTCTTTACAACTATGATGAAGGCTAAATCTAGTGATCTGTAAATAAAGTTTTTAGTATTTGTCATTATTTGTCAATTTATGTGAGAATGATGATGCAACCACATATAAAAAAAACTCCTTTAAATAGCTTTATTTCAGCTTACAAAACCATTCAAATACAAAACAAAACAAAAAAACTTTTTGAAGGGTCTGAGGATCTTAACACTGATCAAAAAATACTTTAGAAAATGGAGCGATACTGAACCAATATCTCAAGGAGTGCAACAGGACTGGAGTCATGAATCCCTTAAGTTTATTATTTACAAAATGACTATTTTCACTGAATATCAATTAAAAAGAAACTGACACTGTAATAAATATGAACCTGTTTTAATCTTCTTTGCCTTAATGCATTAAAAAAGGCAAAATAAAGAATAAAAGGTGCTGTTTAAAGATGTCTTATAGCCTTTAAATGATCTACTGATCTGGAATTGACTCCCTATATTGAAATTCAAACCTTTGCCTTTATGGGGAAAAAAGCTGAACTCGAATCAAGTTTAAAAATGTAGTCTCTTTTTTAAAAAAAACATACACTTGAGGAGAGGTATATTAGACCACACAAAATACATCACCAATATGTGTAAGTCCTTTAACAAGGCACTCAGCATCTACATGTGCAGAATGTAACAGCTTGAGGATCAGTAACAGCGCAGATGGTTTTGTTTTTTTGTTTTTCTGAATTGAAAATATTTTCTCATATATTAGCCATGCACTTTTTATTAGCACGGCTACATTCCCAGAGAGCAGAGAGTTGGTAGAAGTGTGTTCATCTATCGCCTGGCAAGAGAGCTACAGTTCTTCTCGGGCCTTTTTTGCACGCCATGCCGGGTGCCTGGTCACATGTTCAGCTGCTAGAAGGACTAACCGCATGAACTCCTCTACATCAAAAGTGTAGTTTGTAAACTTAGGATGTTCCCCAAGAGTAGGATGATGACCCTAATACAGGACAAAATATCAGTAATCAATATATAAGTTCTTTATATATACATTACCAGCCAAATTCAGATTTTTCAGGTTTTAAAAAAAATTATCTTCTGCTGACCAAGCCTACATTTATTTGGTCCAAAATACAGCAATAGCAGTAATACTGTGAAATATGTTTACTGCTTAAAATAACTGCTTTCCATTTTACATATATTTTATGTTTTATGTAATTTATTACATTGATCAAAGCTACATTTTCAGCATCATTACTCCAGTCTTCAGGGTCACATGATCTTTCAGAATTCATTCTAATTATGCTGATTTGCTGTTTAAGAAACATTTATTATTTTTATTATAATTATTATAAATATTTAAAACAGTTGAGTACATTTTTAGGATTCTTTGATACAGTATACACACACACACACACATATTATAATTAATAAAAAGTAGATATAATTTTTTTTTTTATATTTAGGAAGTTATGCCACTAGTTTAAAGGTACTAACATGACTTTAACTGAATGTTACTGTATATAGCAATACTGGGATTAACTATATTAAACTGGAGTGAATCCAGGCAGCAGTGTGTGCTCCCCTCACCTTATCCTGGGGGAACACTTTGTCCCTTTTCTGCCAAGTCATGTAATGGACTCCTCTCAGTCGGGCCAGATCACGGTAGCAGCTCTCATCTTGACAGTTGTACCTGTGGAATACAGAAAGAGGGATGTTTTATGTTCCAAACTTAGCAGGCGGTGGCCCACAAAGCCTCCACAGACTTCGTTTGATGGATAACTGTTTAATAAGGCTGTATTTCACTGTCACGCACATACATACACAATCAGTTGCTTCCCTCCTCCGTAACACACATTAAAAAGTACATCGTACAGCACAGAAGCGTGCCTGCATCCGCATGAGTACTGGGTGGATGTGTAACATGGCATGAGTGTCAGACGCACAGATGAACACTGGGGAATATGTCTTAACACGTGCAGATAGGTGTCGTGGAAAAACAGTGCTCTGAAGCGAATCCTGATGTATTCATCTATCAGTAGAGAAACAGAAAGACACTTTTCTAAAGTGCAAGGATGCAACCAAATGTTCACAACTGATGGTTGTCGGGGCGAGGGGGGGGTCCAATGATAAAACTGTAAGAACCAGTCATTGGAAAACCTTCATTGATCGCCCACTTTGCTGTTTCTGCTGTTCTTTGAAGTGTCATTGGGAATAAACGTTTGGCGTCAGTACGTTTTTTTTCTTATTGTTTGGCAAGGACACATTAAATTAATCAAAAGTGATAGTAAATGTTATAATGTTTAAAAACTATTTTCATTTTAAATAAATGCTGTTCTTTTGACCGTTCTATTTACCTGAGAAAAAAAATGCTTCTTGGTTTCCACAAGAATGTACTGTTTTCAACATTAATAATAATATTAAGAAATGTGTCTTTAGCAGCAGAACACCAAATCAGCATATCAGAATGATTTCTGAAGGATCATGTGACACTGAAGACTGAAGTTATGATGCTGATGATATTTACCAACCCAACATTTTTAACAGTAGTGTAAGTATATAAGAAAAATTGTAGCAGGTATAGTAAAATAATGAAGTCCTATAAGGTTGTGCATTATTATTGTTTTCGGTTGCTTTGTCATGATCACAACACCATTTTCTCAATATAATAAAAGTAATAAACTGAATGATCTTGATTTTTTTTTTTTCTTGGTCTAAAGTTAAAAATACGTAAGGTTTATTCATTCCACTGCCTCATGGATAAGCAACTCCATTTTTTCTCTTAGGACTGAAGTCTATCATGCTAATGCTTCTCACATTTGTCATTTATAATGCAAAATAGATGTTTAAGTTTCTATAAATAGTTTCTAACCTCAAAAACCCCAGTTTGGTTGTGTTCAAAGTGTGGCTTCGGAAATGGTATAAAAATTATTTAAACACTGTAAACCAGGGTTGCCAGGTTTTCGCAACAAAACGCACCCAACTTCGAGCACATACTCATTTAGCCTCTCTATAACAACCGAGAGATAGTGAAAGCAACGTTACTTCATCATTTACCTCTGACAAGTGCGTACGAGCTACAAGATTGTAGCAAAACTCAGTGAGAGAGAGAGAAGAGCATATCTAAATTGTTAAAACTATCGAAACTATTGTCCTAAAATGTATATATAACATCCTGAATACATTTTAGCAAAGTTGCAGTTAGCATAAATGTGTGTGTGTGAATGAGAGCAGGGTTGCCAGGTTTTCACAAGAAAACCCATCCAATCTCTACTCAAAACTTGCCCAATGGCGTTTCGAGGGGGGTTGCCCTTTAAAAATCGCATTCCAGGGTCTAAGTATCACGTCAAGGGGTCACTTCAAACCATGGACTTGGCAACACTGCTGTAAACTGTAACTAATAACTGTTTATATGAAAAAAGTGAAGAAGTATTTACATTCCTCATACTGACAGTGGACGGTGTGGCTGTCCACACAGATCATATAGAAAGCAAAGAGATACAAAAGCCACGTACAATTCAAATATGACGGCCCAGTCGGGAAGAAAGAGGAGGTGGGTCAGTCCAGCTCCATGCATCCCAATGAAGATATCAGAGTTGTGTGTGACACGGATCTGCTCCAGAAATGGCATCTCCCTGCGAATACACATCAGCTTTCAATCACGCAAGCACCAGACTCGACCTTCTCCAAAGAAATCGATACATTTAAAACCAACGTAGACTGAATCACGCACTTGTATTTGTAATCCTCCAGCTTGACCTCGAATAAAGGCACAGTCTTCAGGGCATTGATAAGCTGCACACACACACACACATGCATACACACACAGCAGGAATTCAGAGGGTGATTAACGAGACCTCACACTCATGTGGACAGAGGCCAGCTAAATCAAGGCTTTTTACCGAGCAGGGCTTCTCCAGCAAATAAGAGTTTAAATGGGCAGTTACGGAAGCAGAGTGATAAATCAATGATGAGCAAAGCGAGAGAGAGCGCTCACCTCCTGCTGGTTTATTATCCTACGGTACTCAGTGCTTCTTGCCAACAGTGTGACACGGACTTGGCCCTCCTGACAGAGCAGAAAGACATCACAGATTTCATACATATTTCAACACACATTTGTATCTTACTATGAATATATAGGCTATATATATATATATTATAACACCTATAATCCAGTTTCAGATACAGGAATGTATTATTTAAACCTTTAATTAGGAGGGAAAAGAGAAAGCTAATGTGGGGAAAGAAAGAACCGGGCCTTATTGACAAGCACAGACAATTAAAGAATAAGTTGTCCAACACCGCCATCTAGTGGCAGATAGTTTAATCATATCAAGAACTTAAAGTACATCATATAACTAGGCTATAATATATATGACATTAATCTAAACATTACTGCAAATGCACCTACTCAAAGGTTGGTGGCAAAGACTTTTAAATGTATTCCTAAAATAATTAAAATATAATTTAATAATTATTTAAGTTATAACAATTTAAATGCATATTTAAAATGGAATAAAAACAATACATCATGTTATAATTATTTCAATTTATAAGAAGTACAGTTAATCTAATATAATGTACAAGTACAACTTTATTATTTATTTAAAACAATAAGAGTTAAAATCTATTTAATATTTCAATAATAACAAATAATATAAACATGAAATTATAATTTAATAATTTATTTAAATTGACTAAATTAATTTAACATAAGATTAATTAATGTATAAATAATAATATTAATAATAAAAATACATTTTAATTTAATAATTCTTTATTTAAAATGATCAGAAATATGAAATACAACTATAATGCTTTTTTGTGAAGGTGAAATCAATATGTTTATGTCAGGAGGATGAGATGGTTGAGTTTATGAATATAACAATTTCAAAATTAAAACATTAAAGCAGTTCATATAAAGTATAAATTGTGTTTATATATTTTATTATTTCATTCAGAGAGTATGACTGTTTCTCAATGCTACTATGAAAATACAGGGATTAAATCATGATCTGTATTTGTGTGTGTGTGTGTGTGTGTGTGTGTGTGTGTGTGTGTGTGTGTGTTTGTGTGTGTGTGTATGTGTGGATTCATGCATGTTTACCTTTGGTCCATCTTGTGAGACACCAAGTCGATAAAGTACATGCTGGGAAAACGCCTTGAACAGTCCTTCGCTGTGGCAGTCAGAGATCTATCAGATTACACACATATACATATACACACACACACACACACACCTGTCAGTTAAATCTGCTCTTTATGTCATTTGCCCACAGTGGGCAGACGCACACAATCATTAATATGAGGATGATTTGAGCGACAGCACCAGAAGAGTTCAGTCTCACACAAGGCAAATGTTCTATATCACACACACAGCATCCACCGATGTCACACAGAGACGCATTAACAGAGACAAATGACAGCAGGAGAACATGATGAGATAAAGAAATGCTAAATGGGGAAATAGTTAAGAAACTAATGAGAATCGTCTAAGATACGTACAAGAGGAGTGTTGTAGAAAAGGCCATATCGCATTCTTGGAAGGAGTGAGAAAAACACGTCTCTGAAACACACCTGTGAACAACGCACTTTTAAATAAACACAAAAACACTCACATGCTGAGAAAAATGTGAAGTGATATGGAGCAAATGCCATTTACCCTTTTGGAGTCAAAGTTTTTGAGGTGAATGATGTCATAATCTGTAAAAGCCTGCCACGTTTCTCTGAACAGGTCGCCATATCCATAAAAACTCTGATAGACGAAAAAACAAAATAAATGAGAGTTCAAACAGCTGATAAATATGCAGAGATCACAATAATCCCCAGGTGATCAACATGACTCAAGTCCATCAGTTAACATCTTGTGAAGTGAAAAGCTGTGCGTCTGTAAGAAAAAAAATGCATCATTAAGGATCCCATAATCAATAAAAACATTTCCTCCAGTAAAAAGTCCATCCTCTATTGTCCTCTCACATCAAAATCTGCCAACATATTTGCTTAAAATAATTTTGGACTGTTTTCTCATGTGAACGCTGCTTGGTCTGTGCATATTTCTCTCCTAAGTCAGACAAGGAACAGTTTGAAGTAAATAAAATTCTTAACGATGGATTTGTTTATTAAAAACCCACTATTTTTCACTTCACAAGATGATGGACTGGAGTCGTGTGGATTACTTGTTGACGTTTTTATCAGCTGTTTGGACTCTCATTCTGACGGCACCCATCCGCTGCAGAGGATCCATTGGTGAGCAAGTGATGCAATGCTACATTTCTCCAAATCTGTTCTGATGAACAAACAAATTCATCTAAATCTTGGTTGGTCTGTGGATGAGTGCATTTCAGCATATTTACTTTTTGGCTTAATTATTCCTATTTTTGGAATATATTTTTTATTAATTATAATTTTAAATGTTAAATCAATTAGAAATAGAAATAGAAATTTAAAAGAACAACTTTTATTTGAAATATAAATTGTATAAGTGTCTTTACTGTAACTTTTAAACAATTAAATTTCTCTTTATGGAAGGAATCTTTTTTTTTTTTTCTTGAAAAACAAAATAGTAGTAGTAGTATATTTTTCTTTTTAACACCATGTCAGCATCTTAGGCTATTTTCACGGCAAAAAACAAGTAAAACAAATACCAGAAACCAGAAAACAAACAAACAAAATACAAATACCAGAAACAAAAGTTATATTAAACCAGATTTCTTTGAAAAACAAAATCTAACCACCCCCAACCTTCTGAACAGTACTTTATGATAGTTTTAAGAAACCAAATCTCATCTCATTTTTGGGGGGTAATCTCATTTACATTTACATCGGTTCATTCAAAAGTCTCCTTCTTTCTCCACACCTTTCCATTCTTCCTTCTCTTCCTCACCCTTGAAATAACAGCATGTGAACAATAGGCAGGATAAGGTTTTCTCATAAGTCACTTTATTTTCAGCCTACGGTTTCCTTTTTTATCTTTCTCTTTTAGGATCTGCACATCTACTGAAACTGTGGCAGTCGGTTTAAACAACAAACCTTCTGTTACACGGTTTTCTAATCCTGACAAGTAAGAAACATCCGTTTGTATGAAATGCTCTCTGGTTGATTTACTGGAGGACATATTGGAAGCAAACAAAGTTTGCGTGTTTAAGAGAAATGAATACTTACTGTATCCCACATGACAAGGTTTATGTCACGGCTGAAGGAATTGTTGAGGTGCTGAGAGATGTAGAGGTTGACAAAGTCACAGAAATGATGGTACATATTCACTCCTGTAAAAGACAAGCAAAACATGCCTTAGCTTTTGTGAAGAAGAAACAAAAAACTCAGAAATTAAATAAAAAATTCCACAAAAATATCACCTGCATCCAGCTTCATGAAGATGGTTGGTCTGTCGATTATAACATCACAATGGCCATCATCCAGGGGGTGGAAGTCAAGCTCGGAGTATGTCTGCAGTTCAGCAAACCTGAGAGAGAGAAATACAACACATACTTAAAAGTCTGTTTACTCACAAGTTTTATGGGCCACTTTCAAGGCACTTTTTTAGAAGTGGTAGCCAATGATTATGATCTATTATAGAGTTGCATGAACATTCTTCAAAATATATATTTTTGGTGAACAACAAATGATTTTGGGTCAGCAAACGATGGCAAAAAATGATTTTGGGGTAAATATCAGAAATTATTAGCACATATACTCTACATTATTAAAATGTTCGCGGATGGTAATTTTTTCTGTTTTTGAAAGAAGCCTGCTTTGCTCACCAAGACTGCATTTATTTAACCAGGAATACAGCAAAATTGTGAAATATTTTTATAATTTATAAATAACTGTAACTTATATTTGAACATATCTTAAAATGTCATTTATTCTGGTGATGCAAAGCTGCATTTTCAGCATCATTACTCCACTCTTCAGTGTCACATGATCCTTCAGAAATCATTCTAATATGCTGATTTGCTAATCGAGAAAAATGTCTTATCATCATCAATGTTGAAAACATTTGTGCTGCTTAATATTTCTGTGGAAAACCATGGTACATATTTTCAGGATACTTTGATAATAAATAAAATTATTAAAGTATTGAAAAAATCGTACTGACCCCATTTTTCAAAGTTTGTATTAAAATATTATTAGTTTACCTCAACAATGAATTCGATATATATAGTTTATTAATCTTAGTTCGTAAAAGTTTTGTGTAACACAGGTAATGTAAATAATAACACAAAAACAACCATTCACCTTTTTTTTTGATTATGCATATTTTTTGGACATAAGTTATCAAGTTACCAAGACTGAAGAGGACTCTTTTGTGTCCCTTCTGCGGCTAGTGCTTTACTATTAAGGCTGCAGTGACCGCCGATCTCGCCCTGTTCCAGGAAATCCTCTTTATACCTGCAGTGACAGAGGAAGAGAGATGGAGAGAGAGAAAGAAAGAAAGAAAGAAGACAGCTCATTTAGACAGGAAATTCTCACAGTTCTACAAAACAGAAAACAATATCAGTTTTGCATTTTCCTTGAACTCCAACAACCCTAGAGGGGGTCCACTTACCTCTCATGACCTCTGCGGGGACTCCTCAAGTCCAGGTATAGGTTTATGGCCCTGCAGAACCGCATATGACTGGTGCACTTCAGAGAGGAATCACCCTTAAAAAATATTTTTAACTTGTATTTGCATGTTTGTTTCTAGCACTGTTTAGACATGCTGAAGCAGTGATATTTAAAACAGTCCTTGTGTCTTAAGCTCGGTCCTCATTGGCTCAGAAGTCTGGAGGTGGGCCAAGAACTTCAGCTTTGACATTTTAAAGACCGAGCAAATGAGATGAAAAAGAACACGGAGGGAGATGATGTAGGAGAAGGAAACTCACAGGACTCAACGGCTTGCACAAAATCTTCATCTCACTGAGACGTTCCCTCACATAACCAAAATCTGCCTGCTTCCAGAAGACTTCCTGTGCTGCCTGAATAGAGTTTGCCCTAAAGAAAGAAGACAAACACTAGCACTATTTGTAGTAGCAAAAGACTCTCTGTATTGGAAGGAAAGTCCTAAGATCAAGTTTGTTATCAGTCCTTGAAGTGCTTGAGTGACAGTGGATCAATGTTCAAACGTGTTAGCTTGTATTAGTGTTAGATTAGATGGAACACAACAGAGTTTACGGAGCAAAATAAGGAAGTAAGTGTGTAAGACACAGGAGTAAAGAAAGTGAACTTCAACAACAGTTGAGAGAACTACAGCTCAAATGAGGCTTCAAACAGGGAAAGCAGTGATATACCTCCTCGGAAAACATAGAAATATTCAACATGTTTTCTCGTTGGCGATTTTCCATTTCAATGAAGGTGTGAGACAAGTTTTTGAAGATTTATTTTTTTGCAAGAAAATGGTCTACAGTCATACAGTCATTCATGTTGTCCTGACTCAGCATTTATTGTCAAATCAAATCAGGATGCTTCTATCTCATAATGAATCATAATGCATATTCAACATGTGTGTCCATTTAAAGTATCTAATTATGTCCCCTAGATGAGTTTCTAAGTATTTAATGCAAATCATCTTCTTTAAAAGGTCTTTAAAAATAATAGCTCTACACATTACTACACATATACATTTTCTGTTGTTCTTTTAGCACATCAGAATAACTCAAGCATTCTGGTGAAGCACTCAGAGAGTCTAAAGAGCTCTTTAGGAGAGCAAAGCAAATAATAGTTCAATTTCCACCACATTTCTAGATTCTTATACAAACATAACTGGGTAACACTTTGCAATAAAATTTTGAACAAAAACATTAAAATGCAGAACTGTTTTTACAGTGATAATAATAAGAAACGTTGAGCATTAAATCAGCATATTAAATTTATTTCTGAAGGATCATGTGACACTGAAGACTGAAATAGATAATGGCTGCTGAAAATTAAGCTTTGCCATCACAGAAATAAATTACATTTTTTTATATATTCGAATAGAAAACAGTTCTTTTAAATCATAAAAATGTTTCACACTATAACGGTTTTTGCTGTATTTTTTGATCAAATAAATACAAGCATAATAAGCATAAGAGACATCATCTGAGAAATAGTGGATGCTATATCTGCAAATACTGCTTGGTATTCACACCAAAATATCATTTCTGTCATCATTTAGTAACCTCAAGTGATTCCAACCATTTGTCATCCACAAAAGGAGATATTTTGTAGTACAATGTTAATGCTCGACTTTTCAATTACAATAAAAATCAACAGTGATCATTGGCTACAATCTCCAAAAAGTGGCCCATATAAATTCTAATCACTTAAAGCTATTCAATAGCTCTGAGGTTGAGTGAGCAGTAAGTCGTTAGTGAGAAAATATAAAAGTGTTAAAAAAATAAAAACACATATTTGACTTGAATAGGTCAGCAAAGAAAAGCATACCATCCCGAATCAAGATTGGTGCACACAGGATAGCTGAACCTGTGCTCAGGGGAGCAACTCTTTTCATAACCCCAGCAGGCCTTCTTGAGCAGCAGAGCATCCTGTCAGCCAAAAGAGACACACAAAGCTATATATAAACACCTACAATGTATGCACAACACTAAATGTTAGTTAGAAAGTCACACGCAACGGAGGCCAAAACGAACAGCCTCCATTGCCCCGTTTGAAAACTATTATAGTTGATGCAAGACAATGTCCTTGGAAAATATCCCACTGATTTTTAAACCAACTTCACCAGACATTCTATCAGAAACCAGAGAAAATAGCTTACTTTAAAAGGGCAAAGTGGGTCCTCCTTGCAGAGTTTGGCCAGTCGTTGGTGGTTGTGCAGAAAGAAAGGAATATGTTGCTGAGGCAGCGCCAGGCTGCTGTAGTCCAGCTGTGGCGTGTGGCTGCTGTCCTGCTCGCTGTCTGCGGCCGAGACGGTTTTATAAGTGCAGACCAGGCACAGAGCGACCAGCAGCAGCATAGTCCCTCAAGCCACATGGAAAGAACCACACTGGCACTCAGCACCTACAATCAGTTATGAGAAAGGCAGAGAGCGAGAGAGAGACAGAAAGAGAGAGAGAGAGAGAGAGTCAGAGCACAAGAGTGTTTAGAGAAAGAAAACGAACACCAAAGCTCTAGTGTGGGAACCTGCAAATGAACGGATCTTTCTCCATGTGGAACTCCTACCACTGGAAATATTAGTGACCTTTTTCCTTCAATTGTTTAATCAATAAGGCCAGGACTGAGTGAAAATAAGAGGAAAAACCAAGTACACATTCTGCTCATAGCTGATCCACAATGACGGTGGGAATAACAGACATATATAAGTTATGACAGAGCTATTTGATGTGCTGTAAACTTTTTTTTTTATTATGAAATAGTTTTTTTCATAATAGATACATTTTAAACTAGACTTTAAAATAAATTATGGGTAATGTGAAATGTGCCATTTACGTATTTGTCAAACATTATAAATTAATATAGCCTACTGTTAGCAAATTAATAAAAACAAATACTTTATCTTTATAACTGATATTTGGTTTGAATATTTAGTTTGAAGCTATGGTGATTTTTTTTTTTTTTTTTTTTTTGCAAGATAAATATTACTACATTCTTTGTGTTGCCTTGTTATTATGACAAAGTAATTACAGATTACATAATTATTAAAAACCCATGGGGTTTTATGGGGGGTGATGTACACAACAACGGTGTGCAAATGCTTCCAGAGAACTCCAAATGAACCAAATGAGCAATCTTTGCACGAATCACTATAGTAATCAAAGTTTACAATAAAACTCCTGTTATATAATTAACACATTGACATACAGATTCTGACAAGCTTTTGGCAATCATTAAAAGAGATGCCTTGTTAATTATGTTGTACAGTAGTAACAATAGCTGGACTGTATGATTAGCACGCGATGTCGAGCTATTAGATTCGTCATTTGTAAATTCTGTCTAGACAGGGCAGATCAGTCAGATTAACAAAGACGCACTGTTTTCAGATCCCATGCGCTTCATGGAGCAGCTCAATTACAAATCCTGCAGAAGAGTACATGTACTGGATTTAAGACCTCTGAATTTCTGTAAGTTACATACATTGTAAAAGTTGGTGATACCATAAGTTTTTTTCTTGGTCAAAGGAAGCAATCAAACTACAGAGCTGCGATAAGTTAGCCAATTGCACCGATACACAACGATGCCAAAATAACACATAACAAAAATGAAATTGTAAATTAAGTCGGGAACCGGAGCAACCACAAATACTTGACACGTTGCCAGGGTCAGGGGCTATCCCAGCTGTCCCAGTATCAATTATACCAGCTGCCTTTTCTGTCGCAAAACACACATGCCCAAAATATTAAATTAATTTGTTCTGACTTTTAGTAATTCTGAAAAAAATCAGTGAAAAAAGTCAGAGTGCTAGCAAAAAAAGTAATTACATGCTTACCTCCTTGGAGAAACTAAGAAGTGGCAGTGCGTGTATTTAGGGATGCAGTCGCCATACTACCGGAAACTATAAACCGGCATGTGTTAGGAATCACAAGAGGGCGCAAGAGTAGATCCTAAGTTTACACTGTGAGTGGGGAAAAATTACATTCTCGGCGATTGTTGTGTGTAGACGTCCAAGAAAGCGCAGTAATTAATATAATAATAATAAAAATAATAATAATCGTTACAACTAAAAATAAATAGTAAAAAAAAGAAAAAAAGAAACTGGAACACACAGAAGAGCTTTAAAATAATCATAATATATTTGTTACTATAAAAAAAATCTTAGTAATTATTAAACATTAAAAAACACTTAAAAGCTAGAAAAAAAAAATTAAGCAGATTAATCATACTATATTCATTGATATATAACTGCAATAATAAATGAATAATAGTAACAATAACATATTCATTACAATATAAATGTTAAAAAAAAAATCTTAGCAAATATTATACATTAAAAACAAAGATAAAAAGAACTTAAAGCAAAGATTTAAAATAATATATTCATTACTTTGTAGTAAAAAAAATAACATTATTGTTAAACACTAAAAATAATAAAGCTGGAAAACTAATTAAGAGACTAAAACAATAATTGCCATATCATTTTAAATATCTTAGTAATTAATAAACATTAAACCATCAATAAAGCAGGAAAACAAATGGAGTCTGCCCAATACATATCTCTTACTTTATTTACACGTGCGCATAAAACTGACATCACAGTCTTGACTGTAATTTATGATTTACAGAGATCATATCTCAGACAATATGACAGTTAACGATTTTCCTGGATCCCCTCATCCCTCCTCACTAAAACTCAATCAGCGTGAGATTAGATAAAAACAAGTGCAAAACTTGACTGTCTACTAAGGATTTGTGGTACTCCGAAGTAAACTGGAAAGCATATTTACTTGTCTACAATGACAAGAGACAGTCAACAGCAAATCAAATGCTTACCAGTAAGATGCGCAGTCCAGAGGATGAAGATCAGAGGAAAATATAGCCATTCATTCATTCTGATTATAATTCAATCGTGTAAAGTCTGAACTAATAAAGTCTCACTTCATTGTGCAAATTCAAGAGTTATGAAACCAACACACCTGAACAACCATACACGAATAGATAATAATAAAGTTTCTTAAACCAAACATGTTTATTAATTGAAAAAAATATATAATAATGTTAATAATAATATCAAATAAAATTGAACAAACCATGAGAGGAATAACTAAATAACTTAACTATATCACTGATCCTTGAAATATGTTGAATAAACTCTTCTCTCAGAATAAAATACATTTAAATTAATTGGTCCTCTTTTACCAACACTCTTGAAATGTGACGTTCTGTTTACAGTCGGTGTGTGCCAGTCCATTTGCAGAGTCAATTATTTTTGATTTTTTAATAGTTCATCTATTTGTGTTTTGTACATGTTTTTCACATCCTGTAGGTCCAGACGCAGCTCTTCTGCCTCCTCTGCCTTCTCTCCATACATCTGCAGAATTGTGTTGTGCCTCTGTTCTAGATCCTGTGATGAAGACAAACTTCTGATTAGTGTTTAACATACAGAATTAAAAGTCCAATACCTATTAATGTGCTCATGAGCAAACTGCTCATCTAGCAGGCTCTATGAAGGAATGGTGAAATTGTTTAAACAGGAGGGAAAAATCTATACATTTTGTCTATACTTAGTTACAGAGACACTTAATAAGCATGAAAAAAGCATTTAGCAAGGACATATTAAATTGATTAAACTTAAATTGATTTGACTTCTGAAAATTCAATATTTTACAATATTTCAGTTTTTATTGTACTTTTTATCAAATAAATGGAGTCTGGATAAGTATTAAACACAAGTATAATTATTAAACACAAACACAACCTTCAGTTGCACTTTCATTCTAGGGATTTCCTTCACTTTACTCTCCATTTCTTCATTCTGATTGGTCAGTCGCACAAGTTCTTCTGCCATGACAGTGCGGCTTCTCTCTAGACTAGCAATCTCCATCTGGAGGATGACCACAAGAATTGAATACAAATTAGAACATTAATTCCACAACCAGTTATAAACCACAATCTGGTTATAAACATGGAAGATGTAATTGAACATGTGAAAGACCAAGGCATACCTGCAGCTGGGCAATCTCACCCTCTCGGAGTTTGAGCTGAGACTGCAGGCTCTCAATGACACTGGATCCGCCACCCAGTCGAGCCACCTCATATAGGTTAGTCCCACTGATAGACATGGTCATGCTGCTGAAAGAATGGTCGAGAGAATCCTCCTGCTAAAAAAACAACAACCACAGAAGCCAAGAGAGGCGATGACACAATCTGAGATATCTAAGAGGAGAAAAGATTCACTGCATTCAAATAAGTATGGACAGGGGTGAGATGAATATACCTGTGAGAAAAGGGAGGAAGGTAAGCCGGCATGCTCAGCCCCACTGACAGAACTGGAACGGGACAGTGTAGGAGTGGAGGATGCTGGAGCATCAGTCACAGACAGACTTAGAGACTTCCTCTCCTGATGAAACAAAAACAGAGACTAGTTGATTTTACTCTACTCAAAACATTTATCTTGTACCCCTTTTAAAATGGTTAAGTAATTTCTGTGGAAAACACTATTAATTTAGCAGACTCGGAACAGGTCTTTTTGTGCAAAACCTTTTCTTTGAGGGCCTCTTGTGCAAGGTAACATTTCTTCTTCTCCTGCTCCACCTTCATTTTCTCCATTTCAAGTTGGTTGGTGAGAAGCAACTGAAGAGGACCAAATAATACAGACATTAAGAATAAATATGTGTATGTATATTTTCTTATAGTGGTCAAGGTACAAACAATACCTTCTCCTTCTTGGCCTCCTCAGATACTCGAGCATGTTCTCCTTTAAGATTCTCCAGCTCTACACGCTCCCTTCAGACACAGAAATCAGTACTGGTACCTACAATAGCAACTTCTTTTTCAATTTTATACACATCTCCTACCTGCTTAAGTCATCCTCAAATTTTTCCCGTCTCATCCTCTCTGCATCCAGCTGCCCCTGCAGACGTCCCTTCTCTTGCCTCAACAGAGAAGCCTGAGACTCTAAAGATGATATCTGTGCCCGGATGGTTAGCAGCTCCTCTGTAGCTGAACGCTCTTTCTCTATGGAAACAGCCAGCTGGGCTTGGGCATCAGCTGAGAGGAGACATTTGGACAATGTCACATGTGATTTATTGGTTAAAATCATCAGATTTAAGCAAATGACAGAAGCCATTGATAATCAATCAAAATTAGCAAGTCTCACCTAAGCGGTCAGAGATGTTCTTCTCTAGTTTTTCCCATGATGCTGTCTGGGCCCCAAGCGTTGCCTGGAGGTTCTCTATCTGTCGAAGGAGAGGCCGTGTTGCAGATGTAACACTTTGACTTAGTTCCTGATTTCTGGTCTCTGCTTCTTGTAACCTCTGTTGACATACAAAAATACAGCATAACCTTCACTGACACAATCATTCTGAAGGTTTGGGTCAGTAAGATTTTTTTAAATGTTTTTTTAAATAAGTATTTTTTTGCCCAGCAATCAGTACAGAACAGTACTACTATGAAATACTACAATTAAAAATAAGCCATTACTCCAGTCCTCTGTGTCTTTCCGATCAGCTTTCAGATCAACATGCTGATTTAATGAAAGTGAAAGTGACGTGACATTCAGCCAAGTATGGTGACCCATACTCAGAATTTGTGCTCTGCATTTAACCCATCCGAAATGCACACACACAGAGCAGTGAACACACACACACACACTGTGAGCACACACCCGGAGCAGTGGGCAGCCATTTATGCTGCGGCGCCCGGGGAGCAGTTGGGGGTTCAATGCCTTGCTCAAGGGCACCTAAGTCGTGGTATTGAAGGTGGAGAGAGAACTGTACATGCACTCCCCCCACCCACAATTCCTGCCGGCCCGGGACTCGAACTCACAACCTTTCGATTGGGAGTTCGACTCTCTAACCATTAGGCCACGACTTCCCCACAATAATAATGCACAATAATAATACTAATAATGAACACCTTTCACCTTTCACATCTGTCACTTTTGATTAGTTTAATGTGTCGTAGCTAAATAAAAATCTTAATTTCTTTAAAAATAATTGAACAGTAATTTAATTTTATTATTTACATTTTATTTGGTTTTTAGAGAAGAGATAATAGAGAATTTAGATACTAATTTAGAGAAATGTTCTCTCTAAAACAGAGAAACCATTCATTCAACAAACAAGCAACAGATATCAGCATAGCAGTTTGCCTTGAAAAGTCTAGGTTTCTACACAACAGCTGATATGAAATGAATAGTGCAATAATTCCTATAAGCAGGAAGTAAGGTGCTCTAATTACCTGCTGTAACTCACTGATCTCCTCCCTCAGGTAATCTTCCTTCTTGGCCTGCTGCTGCTCAGCTCTCTGTAAAGCCAGCCTCAGATCTGCCACCTCAACATAAAAACAAACAAAGTAAAGATAGGCACAAAGGCTAGCATTTGGAGATTAATCAGCCACTAAAAATAAATAAATGTGCAACTACAGGCAGATGAGTAATTCTAGAAAACAGTACACAAAGCTCCTCGAAACATGTAAACAAACGTTTAAATACAGTTAAAGCACAGGAAAATAAGTTATAATAATAAAAAAGTAATATGATATGATAACATACGGTAAAAGTAAAAAAAATCAAAATAAATGGGCTTACCTGATGAGCCAGTGCCTCTTGTTGCAAGCGGGACTCTTCTTGGGCTTTCTCCAAAGCCAGACTCAGCTCTTCCTTCGCCTGTACCTCTCTGCTCAGAGCTAGCTCCTGGGCTTCACTATCCTTGGTGGCGTTGGCCTTATGCAGCTCCGCAAGCTCTCTAGATAACAGAAAATGAACCAAAAATGAAAAAGCTGAAAAAGATCACCACCCAAATGGCAGTGATAATGGAACAGTGAATAAGTGTGTATTAGCATGAAGTAGAGTGTGTGGTGTTTATTTACTTGTAGGAGCTGTCGAGAGCTGCTTGCAAACTGCGGTTGTTTTCCTGAAGCTCCTCGCTGCTGGTCTGCAGTTTACTCAATTCCTTCTCCTGAAGCTCTACCACAGCATTCAGCTTCTTGATGTTCTCTCTGTGTTGCTTTTCTACTTCCTCCTTACCATCCAAAACCTACAATCAACATTGAACAAACCCCAGCATTCATAAAAAAATGGAATAGTTCATCTAAAATTTTAAATTTGATTCACATTCAGGCCATCCAAGATATAGATGAGTTTGTTTGTTCATAGGAACAGATTTGGAGAAATTTAACATTACATCACTAACGCACCAATGGATTCTTTGCAGTGAATGGGTGCCGTTAGAATCTAAATGATTCCAGTCCAGTAACAGTCAATTAACATCTTGTGAAGCAAAAAGCTTTGTGTTTGTAAAAAAATAAATCCATCATTGAGGTGTTTTAACTTTAAACCGTTGTTCCTGTTGTTTGAACTCTCAATCTGACAGTCAGTACCCATTCACTGCAGAGTATCCACTGACAGGCAAGTGATGTAATGGTACATTTCTCTAAAATGTTCCAATGAAGAAACAAAAATCTATATCTTGGATGACAGGAGGATGAGTAAATTTTATTTTTTTGTGTAAACTAATCATTGAACTCAACACTGAATGCACTTTACTACACTTAACACAGCTCTGAAGACTGTGACCCTGACCTGCTGCAAGTGTTTCAGCTCTTCTTCCTGTTCCTTCAGTTTTTTGGTCTGTTTGGTGATCTGTGCATCACTCTCTCTCTCTTTCACACGCAGTTTCTTTATTATGTTGGAGTGCTGCAACTGCTGCTTGGACAGTTTCTCACCTAATCAAAAGAAACAAGTAAACAAACCCACTCTTAAAAATGACCCAGATTCTGCAAGGATGAAGAAATAAATATTTTTATCTAATCAATGTGAATATTTTCCCACTAAAAACATTAAACAGCCTCAAAGACTCACCTTCTTCAAGCAGCTCTCGGATCTGTTCCTCCTTCTCTCTTATCAGTTCCAAAGTCTCATTTGAATTCAATCTGCTCGCCAGCTCTTCTCTAAGGC
Source organism: Carassius carassius (assembly GCF_963082965.1). Taxonomy (NCBI): domain Eukaryota; kingdom Metazoa; phylum Chordata; class Actinopteri; order Cypriniformes; family Cyprinidae; genus Carassius; species Carassius carassius. The sequence continues at coordinate 6,000,521 of NC_081798.1, forward strand.
CCTTAATTTCCTGTGACCAAGACAAATCATGCATTTCAATACAAAATATGACTGGGGTTTTAAGAATAATATCAATTCTTAACAATAAAACATTTATACCTTTTTGGCGATGTCTCTCTCCTTGCAGGCAAATTGAGCTTTCCTCTCAGCTTCAGCTATACGCTGAGTGAACTCATCTTTTAAAGACTGTACAGTTAAACTTTCTTCCTTCAAGCTGATCATCTCACTGTGAAACACAAGTACAGTTGACTAATTCAATAGGCATATAAGAAAGAAGAATCTAAAGCACTATTGCGTGAATATTCAGTGCAGTGAAACGTCTTTAATAGAAAGAAATGAACACCATAAACATGCCAGACTACACAGAATCTGTACAATACTAAGTTATTTACATGCTGAAGGTGTGGAAGGTTTTTATTAGCTAATCTTTTTATCTGCAAACAGTATGTGAATACAGCATCCAGTTTTCCTCAAGCTGTGTAAATATTGTTGCCGTCTCCACCTGTTTGTATGGCCTAGTTAGTTATTACAGCCATTTGTCATTCAAGAAAACACAGCAGCAGATGATTTTCTGGAACACAGGATCCTTAACTCACTCTTTGAGATTGTCACACTCCTCCTCCAGTCTGGCCTTGTCTTTACTGACCACAAGCAACTGTGATTCTCTCTTCTCCAGTCGACTAGAGAGCTCCTCGATAATCTGGTGAGATAAGAAAAAAAATAACAAAATTAATTTCATGACACATACAAATAACATGAATAAGAATGGGGTCAATAGGATTTTTTTTTATTAAGTGACAAAAAATTAAACTGATAAAATATATATTACCGGTATATATATCAATTTACTAAAGGTCTAAATAAATGTTGTTCTTTACAAGAATACTGAAAAATAATGTATCAAAATGTTTACAGATTTTCCACAAAGATATTAAGGAGCTGTGAACTGTTTTCAAAATTGATAAGAAGATGATGACGGAATGTTTATTGAGCACCATGTGAGTATATAAAAAAAAAGCCTGGAGAGATATTAAATAATTTTTAAATATGCTTTTTGCTCAAATAAATGCAGTGAGCACTGGAAGAGACTTCTTACCAACCTCCATTTTCGAACAGTAGGGCATATCTAGTAATTACATAATATTATATTCCTTATCTTTTATATAAATATTTACGAAAAAGGCCAACCTTTTGGTGCTCAGAGATCTGACAGGGTGAATCTCCTTGTTTCTCCTCAGTACTCTGTGATATTACGGTTTCATTCATATCAGATTTTTGGCTAGTCAATGTGAGGTCAAGTTCGGTTCCCTGGACCTGCAGCTCATCTGTCTGCTCACAGTTCACTGGCGTTGCACTGCGGCCACTTTCCTCCATCTCATTATCATCCAGCAACTGGTCATTTACTGACTCAGTCATAACCTCCTCTTCCTTCTGACTGGTCTGTGGTGCTGACTGAGCAGAAGGGGGCAAATGTCCGGCCGTGATGGAAGCTAAGGTGTGGTTACCCGGGATCTCATCATCAGAATTCACTTCGCTGACACTACGGCTGTCCAACGACTGCATGCTAAACGAGTCTATCCGCTCAAAGGCATCAGACGATGAGCCGCTGCTTTCAGTGAGTTTTGGGTATTCATCCAAACGAGGGAAGTCGGCGCACGTTGAAGCAGAGAGCAGTTGGAAAGAGCCCTGCATTAGGTGGAGTCCAGCTTTAGCCTCTGCAGTCTCCTGTCTGGAGCTGGCCGAGCTCTCGCTTAGCACACTCTCATGGTCCAAAACCTCTATGTCGCTGGTAGTGGAAGTACCAGAAGAGAAGGCACTAACAGGGGGAGACGGGGTGTTACTTTGTCTGTCCTCTGTTTTAGCGTCTTTGGATTCTAAGATGATTTCTTTAGGAGGGACAGGCAAGGTTTTCACTGAATTTTTGGTCTCTGTGGTCAAAGCTGCTTCAAACACTCCAGCAGATTCAACCTCAGTAGATGATAGAGGTACATTTGTGAGTGTGACATCTGAAGGTAAAACTAATCCATCTGTCTCAGTCTGGTCTTTGCCGATCTTCTGTTCAGCAGCTTGCTCTGGTGCAACAAACACAACAGGAACAACCAGTTCTGGTTGTGACTGCTCATCTGCCGAGAATGAATTTTGCTCCAAAAGCTCTGTCTCATTTGGCTTTATCTCAATAGTTTCCAGGCTGCTGCGTTTACTGAGTTCTGTCTGACCCTGCGCATCACTGACTTCCAGCTCTTTCTCCTTGTCTGCTTTTTCCCGTAGTCTGCGGTTCGACTTGGCCGGTGGCACAGACACCACTTTATTGTTGCTTACAGATTGTATTTCTCCATGGGGCAGAAAGGCACTGAAGAAATCCTCAGATTCGTCAACCACTGTCCGTGTGACAGGCTTAGTAATGGCCTCGGATGATGGAGGGACAGATTTGGTATGTTCCTCAGAGGGCGAGTTCCACTGGTTCATACCCCATCCTGTTGATACTGGCTTGCCTGGTGGATCTGGAAAAAAAAAAGTCACTCAAAAGTTGTCAAATTCATTTATACAATAAAGTTTTTGTCGAAGCACATTCATAGTACTAAACATGAAAATAACACTGTTCATGTGTTGCAGAATGCAATACTTATGAAACATATTCACTGTCAGCTATAAAGCAGCTGTACAGAAGGCAACAGTGGCATTATTCAGCTCAATTCAGTTCAATGATAACTAAATAAATCAAGCATAAACCTACTGAATCAAACTTATCTATTTCATAAACATAAACAAAATCTAAAAGAAGCAAACAAATCCAACATTCAGAAAGACAATACATTAAAATGAGAAACTCTTTTGTATTCTTTAGTGGCTGTTTGTGGCATCCGGTTTCATCTTCGAAGCTTATTTGTAAGGTGCTTGTTTTTAAGTAGCTTCACTTTACTATAAGGAAATATTATGTAATTGATGACCATAAGGCATTAATATATAACTATAAGATATATAACTATAACCACAAATGATGTGGTTAGTCATGTATTTAGTTATGCTGAGCAGACACAATTATCTTGTTAAGCAATGATTATAGCTCGCGGATGTAATGATTACAATAAAACTTTAAGGGTCATATTTGAAAGTTTGTACATTGCAAAAGAAAAACTTTCTTTTAAGAAGTTTCATGTTTACTTTGGTCTCTGATTCTGTGATTTTCAAGTTATGTGAGCTATCTGACGGAATATGAATCACGAAAAATGTATGTAGTCAACTGAAAATGTGTGTATGTGTACATTTGGGGACACATACATCATCATTATATCACTAATATTATGCCGAAGCCCAGTAAGCATCCCTGATGATGTCACCCTGCACTGTCAGTAACTTGTCTGTCTTCTTTCCGCGTCAAGTTAAACCATTTAAAACTAAACTTACCAGTACAGGTCTGTTCGGTCGAGTCCCCCCACTGGTCTTCTTCTTTGATGTCCAGAACTCTGTCTATGGATTTCTGAGCAGTTGTCAGCGCTTGTTTAGCAAAACTCGACAGATGTGACGCGTTAAACCAACTCATATTGCTTGACTTTCAGCTGGTTGCGTGACAGCTCAGTGAACGTCTACATAAAACCCAAAAATACCAAAAGCATCCCAAATAAGAGCAGGTTTATTCCACACTATGAGCCGAAGCAAGTGGGTTGTGTTTGTATGTTAGGCCGTTGTCCACATTAGCTTGGCGGCTAATTCTGCTCGCAAAACAACTGACAATTTGCTGGCAGTTGTCATAATCCAACCCTAAAATGAAATTCGATTATATAAATAAACAGACGACGTACTGGGCGACATTTTATTTGCCTTCGCGTTACTCGGCTTCTAAACTGGACTTCTACGCATTGTTTGTTTAGGTTTCCTCAGGCAGCGCGAGAACTACTTCCCATCCACGTAGCATCAACAAAGCTGTATCAACCTTTCCTGTACGTGACGTCAGGGCTGCGTCACAAGTGTCTACAGTACAATTTATTTGTATAATTATATCTTACACTAAAAGCCATAAAGTTATATACTACTGATACCTGTGAATTATTTTTATTTTCAAGAAAAATAAACGACCAAAGTGTCACTTTTCATTTGAAACCTCTGGAACATCGTAATTTTACTAAAATATGAGATGACCAAATAAAAGCAAACTCGAACGCAAATCTATTTCCTTTTTTTTTGTAAGTGCATGCAGCCACGACTTCTGTGTCATCCTCTGGTCAGATTTGAACAGGCGTTTATTTCTTTTGAAAGGGGGACACCATGCGCTCTCAAGGTCCAATCCACAAATGTTAGATTGTACTAAAAACGTAGCCTAGAAATCTAGACGCACCCTAGCGGCAGCAAAATGTATTTCGCAGCCTAGAGTACAAACATCTTGATGCAAGTCTGGCTGGCCAGGCTACTAAAAACGTTTAACAAATACACATTTTATGGTTAATGGTTAACTGAAATGAATTGAATATGTATAAAATAGGATATTTTCCTGAAATTAATATGAATCTAAATTAGTATTTTACTTAAATATGAACTGAAGTTATTGCACTGTCGTATGATAGTTTAAAAAAATATAATAGGAGACTAAATATACCAATCATTATCAAACCAATAATTTCTCTATAGCTTAATTAATTTCAATTTGTAGCTTGTCAACAACATTCACAGTTTGATAAACTGTAGTAGGTGGTGCTGTGGATGAAAAACAACACTTAGTCACTAAGGTCAGTCTGACCTTGGGAATAAGTGCCTCCATTGTATTTCTACAAACATGTATTACATAATAATGCCACATAAAACAAATCAAACAGTACAGTATACCTTATATCTCCTTCTTAGCATTACATTAACAATGCAAAATTCTCTATTTGTCTATATAATGTAAATTTTAATTCTAGAGAATTTATATTTTAATACCTTCAGTCTCTTTGAATATTTAATCAAATATATTTATTCCCAAATTGAGTAAAAGTAAATTTTATAGGAAAGCATTACCGAACTAGGACTTCAATACTTGTTTAAAATATGGTTTCCAAATTTAATTCAAAACATGAACCTTTTTTCTACAGGACATTTAACAAGATACTGTGAATGCATCACAACAAAATAAATAGATAAACAGTTTGCATAAAAAAAAGAAATCCACCAAAATGACTCCTACAACTATAGCAGTGCATGACAACGAAAACAAAAGTCTCCTGTAAGTGTCTTTGAAGGACAGAGTTGACCGTAAAATCTAAATACAAACTGCAGCGATTCCAGCCGAGCATGTACATGTGATGTCTCTGCTGATATGTTGAGGTTTTATACTACATTTCCAAGGCTGCTTCATTTTGATGATGACTGCAATAACCACTTGGAACGGTCTATAAGAATTAAGCATTTTCCTAGGAGATGAAGTTGAGCTTAAAGAGCACAGTCTGAGGAGTGGTGACATCAGCCACTGCCAGTTCCTGTCCATCCACTAGTCCAAGCTCTGCAAGCATTTAAGACATTAAACAACATCAATATACTTTTGAAATACACTTATTAAATTGTTGCATGATGTCACAATAGACTTTCAGTCACCTTTCAGCGTTTTGTTAAGATTTGGTCGTGTTCTCTCTTCAATAGATGCTACAGTCTGAAAATAAAACAGTTTCAAATGTATTAAAAATAAACAGCTAAAACATAAAACGCATGTTCAGAAAATCCAAATCTAAGTGAACTAAATATGACATGTCTGGAACATGTTGGAAATATTCTAACCTGTAAATACAGAGTTTTGTTTTTTCCATCCAAAGTTGTCGTGATGGCAGGAGACTTCATTTGGCTAGTAGACAAAGGATTCAGTGTTATCACAAACAGGAGGAAACGCTTCAGAAAAGATATCAGCCAACACATTTTTTGCATTTCATCATATTTAACATTGCCACCTTCAATATTTTTTTTTAACTAAAATGAATATAATAAATGTAAGTGGCCAGATGAATCAGATCCTTCAGTAGGCTTCGTTTAGAACAGGAGAAGATATTATGCATTTATATGTATAAATATTTATATTGCCATTTTATTGATGTGTTTGTCTAAATACAGTAAAATGATAATTTAATGGCAAGTGTATTTAACCATTTAATTAATATAGTCATAATTTAGGATGATAATAAACATATTAAATTTATGTATCAATTTAGTTTGTTCGGAATACATTTCAAGAATTTGAATAGGAAAAGAAAATAAGTTTGTAAGTATTTGTAATCTTTTCTCTTTATTTGTAAGCCATATGTTTAGATAATCAATGTGCTTTTACTCTTAAAAAAAAAAGATTTCTCTTTAGTTGCCTTTACTTTATTATACTATTTTATATAGTAAATGTTATAAGAATGTATGTATATGATGTGTGTATGGGTATGCATGTATATATCTTGTTTACGTATATATTTTGTTGAGGTTTTTTTATAGTACAATTTATGGTAAATTAAATAAATAACTTAAACAAATATGATAAAAGATAACCATAGATGAACATGAAGGAACACTGTGACTCACAGAGAGGCATTCTCAGTCAAGAAGTCCAGAATCTCCTGTAGTTTAGCTGAAGGTGGGAACTGCAGGTCCTGTGGCACCTGACTGCAGGCAGAACAGTTCTCCTACACAGAGGCATTTAGCATTAGGGATGCACGATATAATCGGACCAATATCAGAATCATCTGATAATGGATTTAAATGTAAATATCGGTTATCGCTCCAAAATGGGTTGAAAATTATCGGCATATCGGCAAAATCCAATATCGTGCATCCCTAATTATGATCTTTTTTTAGTTATGTCCTTTAAATCATGTTCAAATCATTAACCTTTCTCTCAGCCTCAAAGGTGTATGTGTACAGCCCATCCACATCATTGAACACCAGGTAGTTGTTCAAGGGAACATAGGCGCTGTTCAGCAGAAGTAAAAGAATAAATCAGATGTGAATGTGAATCAACAATGAATTCAATGCTCTCTCCTGGAAAAATAAGTCGTTATAACTTACCTTGTGGCAATTTTAAAAACCTCGGTGGTGCAAGCGGCTGAAATGTGAAAGAAAGGAAGAAGCTCTATTTTCAGTTACTGCAAAAATCAAGCATCATTAAATCAGAGAACACTTGCAATGTCACCATACCAGCAATAACAGCATTTGTAGAAGCCACAGCAGGAATTATTCTCTTCACGACCCCTGAAACACAGGTGAGGTACAACATCAACAATACGAGCTTCTGAACAATAACTTACAAACTGCAATGTGTACGATTATAAGTATTAACTTGATTTTGACATTTTCAAAAATAAAATTACAATAGTGCTTGCATATGTTAATTTATGCACCATGATGCTAGTGCGTTGTGGGTGGTTGCCAGGGCATTGGTATAGTATGCGGTTGCATACTGAGGGTTTTAATTTTGTTGTAATCACATTGTTGTGGGCGGATGCTAACTGTCCTGAGTCAAAAGACCCCCGAATGGAGCACCTAGAGGTTCCTCTGATATTCAGGTCTCTCAATATGGTTCGGGTTCCCGATCAGTGAACCTAGGACCTCAAATTTTCCGTTTCAGGGTTTATATACTACAGTTTTTTTAAAAAAGGCTCACCAAGGCTGCACTTATTTGCTCAAAATAAAGTAAAAACTGTAATAGTGTGATATATTCCTACAATTTAAAATAACTTTTTTCTATTTTTATATATTTTTTAAAGTGTAATACAGCCCTGATGATGGCAAAGCTGAATTTTCAGCAGCCATTAATACAGTCTTCATTGTCACAGAATCCTTCAGAAATCATTCTACTGCATATTTGCTTCTCAAGAAACATTTCTTATGATTATCAAAGTTGAAAACAGTTGTACTGTCTGATATGTGTGTGAAAACTATGATAGATTTTACCGTATCCTTGCTAAATAAAAGTAATGACTTGTTTAAAAAAACATTTTGTACATTAGATAATCTCTGGTCATAGTCTCCCATCAAAACTGTTTACAAATGAAAGGATTAAAAAAAAATAATAATAATAAATTTAAAAAAAGCCTTATAAAGTCCCACTGTCAGGCCCTTCTCACTCACCCTGGGTGAGTCTGTAAGTCACCCCAGTGATGCTGAACTCTGCTGCTCTTTCCAGAGATTTCTGATGCACCCACTGGATGTGTGTTGGGTCATCTCCATCTAGAGCTACACCGTCTGAGGAAAACACATTCAAATTAAATAATTGCAGACTACCTAGCAGCAACATAACCAAATATCCAAAGGTTGTTTGAGGCTCTATGCAGATCCTGACAATTCAAGTACCTCCAAAAGGCTTTTCTTTGGGCCAAAGCAGTATGCGGACATATTCAACACAATGTTCTGGTAACCTTGGCATAGAGGCTATAGTGCACATCGGGAAGTTTATCTGCATAGGGGACAAAAAGGAGTATGACAAAAGGCTTTTGAAATTCAACTTAACACAAAATGCACAAAATCCCACTGTGCACCTGTGGAGGGTAGAGCTCGAGGGTGCAATCGATGCAAGCTGTCATGCCTGGAAGAATGACTCGGGCATTGCCCTTGAAGCCCTCTGTGCCTCCATCTATTAATGGAATAATGGAACTGGGATCTAGGACACCATCTTCATAAATCAGCAGAGATAACTGGGAAAGACAAAACAAGGTAATACTTTAATCATTAAGAAACATTATATAATGTTTAACAGATGGTAAGTTAATATATGTTCACATAGAAAAGTTTCAAGTGCATGATCATATGAATTGAAAGTTTAATGACATTTGAAAGTTTTTCAATTTACATTAAATAATGATCTGGTAATCATTAATAATGATAATATATTACAATGGTAATGTTTAATAAGTTGATTAGTAAGCATTTCAAGCACATTATCTCATATTTATAGCTATGTGAATATATATAGCTATAAAATATATAGCTATGTGAATATATAAAACAAAATGCATAAACTATAACATAAGCACTTCTCACAGAATAGAAACACTTTATTTAAATTACATAGAGAGGACTTTAGGTCTATGTATTTAAACGGATTGTTAGATGCTCAGGACAATAAACACATACCAGCATCCCGTTCATCCATCTTCTGGCCACAACAGAGTCCAGGCCACAGACTACTATGTGAAATTCTAGACAGTAAAAAACATAAAATAATAATAAAACAGTTACATTACTCAGATTTCCAAGCAAAAGTGTCATAATATATAAAAACAACAGTCTCACAATACGGAACAAAACTGTCACATATAATATTGGGTTAAGACAACCTATTACATTTTAAACAAAAGAAAAACATCTAGAGGGTATTTACGCCTGTAAAATGTCTCATCCAAGTCCTGGATTTTCTTAAAATATCTGCATTGTTTATTAAGGTAAATACAAATATTTTGACATCCACTCCTGTAGCAAAATATAGCAAAAAAACAGTAATATTTTGGAATATTATTAAAGTCGTTTTACATTTGCCTATATTAAAATGTGATTTATTCATTTGATGGCAGAGCTGGTTTTCAGCTGCCATTCCTCAAGACTTCAGCATCACATGATCCTTAAGAAATCATTCTAATATGCTGATTTCTGTGCTCAAGAAAAAAATTCTTATTATGATAAATGTTGAAAACTGTAATGCTACTTAATATTTTTGTGGAAATCTTACTGACCCCAAAATTTTGAACGCCACTGTCTCAAATAGAAACATATAGCAGCATTTCAACATGCCCAAAAATGAAAATGTCCTGAGGGAATGTAGCTTCAGGCTACATTTAATACACTTTGAAGGATACGGGACAACATTGCAGCCTGGGACCCTGCCATTTACAAAGTCTGCTGCAACCTCTGCCTTTGGTCGGCCCACATCCTTTGGTCTGTAGATACAACAGCGATCAGTTTACATTAATAAAAAAGAACAAGAAAAGGCTCAAAAAGACTAAGACTAACCTGAAGAGGAACTGTCTGTTGAGGTTAGAGACATCAATGGTGTCCATGTCCACCACATGAATGTGCCGAAAACCTGACAAGGCCTGGGTGATACAATTGTACCATGTATGAGCACGATAGGACAAAACACAGCAATTAGCCTCTTTGCAATTACAAGGTATAGAGTATTGCAGCTGTCATTAAGCATCGGATAAATAAGAATGTGTCAACAACAAAAAAAATACAGCACAACAAAAACTGTACCAGATCTTTGAGCAGCTCACAACCGAGTCCACCGGCTCCAATAACCAGAATTCTGCATGTTTCCAGTAAAAACTGGAGAGACTAGAAGAAGATGTGCACAGTTTATGAAAAGAGAAGAGAGTGGAGAAACATTCAGGTTTTACAACAACCCGACAGATCTCATGAAGCTTAAATAACTCATAAATTATAGTCTTTTATGACAATAGTGGATTATTGTGATGTTTTTCTACGAGCTGTTTGAACACTGATTCTCAAGATTAATATCTATCTATCTATCTGTCTGTCTGTCTATCTATCTATCTATGCGTGTGTGTGTGTGTGTGTGTGTGTGTTTATATGTTTTGTTGTATTTTGATGCTTAGTCATTTATCTTGTCATCTTAAAGCACCCTGCTTGAGAAACTGCTTTACGACAGTTTCAGAACAGAACCTGAATCAAATATTCTAGCATATAGCTTTAAAAAAAAAAAGAAAACAGAAAAAAAATTGCTTTATGCACATAATCGTTTTCAAGCATGATTGCTTATTTATTACAATAATGTAATAACTCCATGATAACCACTGTCTAAACACTCTGTCCTATAAGGCGTGAATATTTATGAGAAAAATGCCCTCACTGTAAACTTTTATTTATTTTTATGTAATTATTAATTTGGTAAGAAGCAGAGTACAATAAATGCACAGTAAAAAATTACCCTGTCTCTTTATTTTTACCAGCCATTAAGTAATCTACGCAAAGAAAAATTAATTGAGAAAATAAAATGAATTGTTCTGATAAAATGCCTCCAAAGCTGAACTTTGTGAATGACAAACTTTGTGATCTCCCTAAACGTAGCCACAGATTGACGTAAACATTTTTAAAAGGGGTCTGGAATATTCAATTGAATTATATTATATATTATATTTAGTATAACAGAGTGCATTAAGATTTATGTCATACCTCAGTGCTGGGTTCAAAATCCGGATGAGTGAAGGGTCCAGCTCTCTCTAAGAACTTTTTGAGATGGTCCCATCTTCCCTGCCAGTCTGTGTGATCCACACTCCCTCCATCCACAACCATACTGCGGAGAAATACAGATATTTACAAATACAGCACACTCACTACTCAGTTCATTTAGTAATTACAAAACACACATTCACATATGTGTCCCTGGACCACAAAAACAGTCAGAAGTCTGGTATATAGTATATTTGTAGAAACAGCGAAAAATACATTGTATGGGTCAAAATTATAGACTTTTCTTTTATGCCAAAAATCATTAGGATATTAAGTAAAAAATCAGGTTCCAATAAGTTATTTTGTAAATGTCCTATCATAATATAGCAAATCTTATTTTTGATTAGTAATATGCATTGCCATGGACTTAGTTTTGACAACTTTAAAGGCAATTTTCTCAATATTTATTTTTTTATTTTTTGCACCCTCATATTCCAGATTTTCAAGTAGTTGTCTCTTGGCCAAATATTTTCCTATCCTAACAAACCATACACCAATGGAAATCTTATTTATTCAGCTTTCACATTATGTATTAAAAAATAATTTATGATTAAAACTGGCTTTGTGGTTCAGGGTCACATATAACATAAAAATGTTTTTATGTACAATAATAACTAAGGTATGGCTTGAATTGTACTGAATTTAGGTAAATTTCATAATTATTCATAAGAATAAGAAAGTGTTTTTATATTAAATGTTATGAAAGAACATTAAGGCATGTGTGCAAACAGCAGTGTTTGGAGGTTTCGCAAGCTTTCAGATAGATTACATTGTATTTTATGTAACGTACAGTGGGCCTATATGCGGAGAGCTGTTCAAAACAATGTCTGAACAATATCTGCAGTACAGATGAAGCTCATTATAAGAATTAACACCTCCCAAAGCAAACCTGCTGGCTGCCACATCTAAATTATTATCTTTAATTTCACTAACTTCTCATTCAGCTCCTCTATTCTCCTTCTTTTCTTCTCCCTAAAAAGAGAGAGTAAAAGAAGGTTCATTCATGCTCTGCTACCCGCAAGTTAAAGTTCTTGCGTCCTGTTGATTGAACTACAAGCACTGTTACGAGGGATTTATGTGCAGTTTTGTATAAAATTTCACTTACGGCTCCTCTCCTTCCGCCATATCGTCATAAACACCCGAAGTGAAATGTGCAACCTTATGACAAGGCGTATCCGCCGGACGCACAATGTCCTTTTCAAAATAAAAGTCCCGCAATAGTCTGTAGCTTGTGTCCCAAAGTGAAGTGCGTGGACTCCGAAGTGCGCATTTGAAGTGCGAATGCGTCACAGCAGCGCGACGAAGGGTGTCCCAAAGTGAAGTGCGTGGACTCCGGAGTGCGGATGTGGAGTGTGATTGCGTCACAGCGTCACGGCGTAAGCTGTCCCAAAGTCAGAATGCTCACTTCGAAGTGCGCATTTGAAGTGCGAATGCGTCACCGCGGCGCGACTAAGGTAAAAGCGACTTCAAATACGCCCTTCATTTCCCATGAAATTAAAGTGTACATCTGATGGGCACTTTGCACCCTACCATATCCCAGAATCACTTGCGTGCATATTATGACGGTGGCAGGTGAGAGTTCTGTGGAGGACTTCACATTGATATGTAAGTATTGTGTTTTCATTCAATCAAATACCTAGCGAAAGTGTTAAAAGCCAGTTTTTTTGTTGTTGTTTTTTTTTTTTTTACATAAAGCCCACAAACAATAAGACAGCCGCTATGTAAGACAATGGTCTTTCTCTTTGTTGTGTTTTTAAACTGCTGTCATGCAAGAGATGTCTACAAATGTTTTGACCAAACTTGAGCACTGAAGTATTTTGTATGCATGGCCTGCTGTGTCATATTTTCTATTGGTAAGATTTCAAACCTGTCTTTATATTTTTCATATGTGTTTCCATTTTCTCTCATTTTATTACTATTCTGGAGAGAGTGAGCCTGCTGGGAAAGACTTAAAAATACAAAGTTAACAGACAATCTTTTGCTGAAATTCATTGTGTTGTTGTTAACAGGTGTGGTTTATTTGCTAAGTGTCCTTGGACAGGTGAGAGAGTGAGTGGGGCTGCTCAGGGAGCACATCAAACTCCAGAGAGAGAGAGAGAAGAGAGAGAAAAGTTTTCTCTTCTTAAGAGAATACGTAACAAATACATTCTTTATTAGCCAAGAGATTACAGTAGGAAAAAATGGGTATATTACAGTTTTTCAATATATTTTTTTTAAATGTCATATTGTCAATGGTAAAGCCTATTTTTTTCTAGCTTATTTTTGTGTTGCAAGTTACAAATGAAATGCATAAGTTGTATACATTTTTCTTTTTTTAGTGTGTAATTTTATTCGTAAATTGTGAGTACTTTCTGAACATTTTGTTTTTTTGTTTTTAATATTCACGTGTAAATAAAAGAGAAGTACTTATGTACATTGTTTGTTTTTTTTATGCAGCTTATACATTTTTTTAACAAAACATTCTTTTATGTTTTTATTTTTGTGTCCTGTAAATATTTTTTTTACACATTAAAACAAATTGTTCTATACATAACTGAAAGTACTTTTTACAACCATTTACAGCATAGCTTTAGTTTAACATAAAAAAAACAAAAAACATCAGTTTGAGCCCAGCGCTGCCTCCATGTGTTCTGGGGTCTTCAGGAGGTCAATCTCTTGGTGAATGGCCAGCACCTCCTCTTGGAGGACAATGCGGTGGACAGTGGAACGAGACTACTCTACTCTGGAGACCATCTGTATGATCTAGCACTAGCAGACAGAAGAGAAACACCAGGGTCTGGATTGTGGCACTTCTCATAAGATCCAGCAGCTCTGTCAGGGTCTCACTGCTCAGCTCAAAACCATTAAACACCTGTCCAGCACTGACACATTCAGCTTTATCCTGCAGTACAGGGGTCCGCTCTGATTTAGATAAAGAAGGAAAAGAGAAATTGTTGAGAGCTATGACAACATAATTAGTACTAGAAATATTGATTTACTATTAGTAACTACTAATACCACATTGGGGAAAAACTACTAGTCATATTTAAAACCTTAGCTAAAGGGATAGTTCACCCAAAAATTAACATTTTACACCTGGAACAACATAAGGGTGAGTAAATGATTACAGAATTTTTGGCTGAACCATCCTTTAAGTAAAAGTATTATCTTACATATTGAAATATGCTTAAGTTATTAAGAGTAAATGTGAAGATATAAAGTGTTGTTCTGAAAAAAATATATTTATCAGGATGTTTTTACATTAATATTACTTCTGCACTACTGTGTATGTTGCATTTTACTTCCGAATATGTTAAAGGTTAGTAAATTTAAAGTTGCCTACTTCATATAGCTGTTGGTTTGTTTAATCTACATCATGTTGTAAAAGACCATATTTTCGTGTATTTTTTAGTTTTTCAAGTCTATGATTACATTATTCAAGTAAGTTCCAAGCCAATATCTGCATTTAAAGTTGAAATCCAGCAACTAAGGACGCAGCAAACCAGATAACCTGGCCTCGGTCTCGGCTAAACTTGAGGTACTTAACCAGTGCCGCCGGGGGTTGAAACATTCCTGCCATCTCCTCCATTGTGATATAAAACATAAAAACAAAAATAAACAATTCTGGCTCCACCTATCCTGGCAGGATGCCAGCGCTCCTCGTACCATTTCTATGTGACAGGAGAAGGACGCTTGGACAGGTGCAGTAACCTGGAACACCTGGTGCCGGAATTACGATATTCATAATTCATGGTTTTCATGAAATTCATGGTTTATTTATTTTGCCTTAGGATTGCAAGTGTCCTGGGACTGGTGAGGGGGTGAGTGGGAAACCCACTGCTGAAACTTGGCCCTTATTTGTCCTCATGGATGAAGTGTTAGAACAGAAGTCCTCAAACAACCCCCTGTCCTAATTGCCTCCATCCCTGAGGAAACAGCAGGGCCAATTTCAGCGGTGGGTGATCGTGACGAGGAGGAGGAGCCGCCAGCACCAACACCTGGCAAGAAAAAACGGGGCCGTGATGATGAGCTGGTGGACCTTCTCCGAGAAGACATGAGGTTGCAGAGGGAGACGGAGGAGAGAAGAGCCCAAGAGAGCAGAGAGCGAATTTTATGGCAAAACCATTTTATGGTCCAATCAATTTTTGTCTTCGGCATCATAGCCTAATTGTCTTGCCTGTTACAAATAGTCGTGGTCAGCGGGTACGTCCTCCAGGGCAGACACCTCTGCAGACAGCTGGTCACGCCATGGAGCACCACTGACTGTCTCCAAAGCATGCTCTCCCTCATCCTCCTCCTCAGCCATCTCCTCCTAGTGCTCATCCTCCGGGGCCATGATGTCACCAACCCCAAGGCAGATGTTATGGAGGATGGCACAGGCTGTTATATAAAAAAAAGGGAACAAAGTACATCTTCAGAAAAATAAATCTGTTTATTCTTTTACAGGATTTTTTAAATGTCTTTGCAATTCACTTACGTGAGGTCCAAAGGTGTAGTGAACCTCCAGCGCTTGCAGGAAGATGGCCCTGAATCTAGTCTTTATCATCCCAAAACCACGCTCTATAATGAAGCGTGCCCTGGAATGATGGACATTAAAGCGCTGGGCTCCCACACCTTGTACTGGCCTCTTATAGGGCGTGATGAGGCGGAGTGGCTGTCGGAGGCATGGGTAACCTCCGTCTGCCAGGATAAAGTGCCCTGGAGGAGGGTACACTGACCTCCTGTACAGTGGGCTGTGGCGGAGCACTCGTGCATCATGCACATGACACGTAGGTGTCAGTGAAGCGGCCCTGATGGTCACATACAGCCTGCAGGATTATTGATGGGAACAGTTTCCTGTTCCTGTAGCACTGACCATCGGGGCCGCTCGGTGGCTTGACATGACAGCCGTTGATTGATCCTGCAGCTTTCAAGAAAGCTCTGTGTCTTGCCAGCCCGGCAAACCCACGGTCGACTGCCTCCAGGTCTTCTGGGGTCTTCGGGAGGTGAATTACTTTGTGGCGAATGGCCACCACCTCCTCAGCAACTCGGTGGACTATGCGGTGGACAGTGGAACGAGGCATGTCAAACACTCTGGAGACCACTCTGTATGATGTACCACATGCCAGCTAGAATAGAAACACCAGGGTCTCAATTGTAGCACCCCATCCTTGTTGCCGTTCTCTTCTCAGAAGATCTAGCAGCACTGTCAGGGCCTCCCTGCTCAGCCGAAAATCAACCCGTGTGTCACCATCATTGAAAAACCTTTCCAGCACTGGGACATTAAGGTTTATCCTGCAGTACAGGGGTCTGGTCAGATTTAGGGGCAGAAGGAAAAAATAAATGGTTTAGATTTGTGAGTAAATAGTAGAAGAAATATTGAGATACTTTAGGATACTTCTTTTAGTAACTACTAATAACACATTGAGGAAATGTACTAGTCATATTTAAAACCTTAGTTAAAGGGATAGTTCACCCAAAAATTTTAATTCAGTCATCTTTTTAACCCCTATTGACAACCATAGTATTTTTTTTTTCGTATGGTAGTCAATGGGGGCAAGATCTGCTTAGTTACAAACACTGTTCCAAATATCTTTGTGCACAGCAGAACAAAGAAATGTATAAAGGTTTGTATAAAGGAACTTGAGAGGGAGTAAATTATTTAATTTTAATTTCTGGATGAACAGTCCCTTTAAGTAAAAGTATTATCTTGCATACTGTAATATACTGTAATAAGGCATGGAGAGTAAAAAGCAAAAGTATGTATTGTTCTGAAAAAAATAATTTTGTTTTGTATTAATGTTACTGCTGCATTACCGTGTATGTTGCATTTTACTTCTGAATATGTTCAAGTTTTTAAATAGCCTATATATATAAAAATTTAAAGTTGCCTATACTGCTGGGTAGTTTAATGTAATGTATTTAACGAATGTGCTTTGTTAAAGTCCCCCACTGGTCATTTTAAAAATTAAACTAACATTTATTGTCAGATTATTAACAAATTGTTGCTAACAGCTGCAAACCATATCAGAGGCTACATCTGAAGGACTCAGACCGGCCATACAGAGCACTGAACATTGAGCTGAACAAAAGTGCTCCATCAGGGTTGCAAACCTTTCTAAATAAGTTCACCATGGTCAAGATGATAAAATATTTTAAAAGCGCACCTTAGTCAGATATCAGTCAGCATTTGAGCCGCTATTATGTTTGTGTGTGTTTGTGGGGGGGGGGTTGTTTTCATATGTATCATTATATTATTCAAGTCAGTTTAAACGCAATACATGCATTTAAAGTTGTAATTCGGCAAGAACACAGCAAACAGTGGAACGTACCTGTCCTCGGTCTCGGCTATCACCCGGCGCCGCCGTGGGTGAAACATTCCCCCCATCTCCTCCATTAAAACATAAAATACAAAAACAAATATTAATAATGCTGGCTCCATAACTTTTATAAATGTGCCAGGATGTCAGCTCTCCTCTCACCGTTGCTATGCGACAGAGCGCTAATCGGAAACAGCAGGTGGTGGAATTAGGAAATCCTGCGAAGGCGGAGCATCTCACGCACTTAGGAGGGCACTTCGTGCACTTCGGAGACCTGGCCTTCGAAGTGCGTACACTCAACTTTGGGACACAGCTACTGTAATTCTTCATAATAGACTTTCTGGTTTGAAACAAAACAGTCTGATGAATCATTCACTGAACTGAATCCAACAGAGCGCAGTGATAATTAAATCAACATCTGCCTCACTGCACTGTGAACTACGTTGTCATAATTTTAGTGATATTATCTTTTCGTCCCCAGAGAACTTGTTGTATTTCAGTCGGATATGTGAACTGTTGTATTTGCAATTGTATTAATATTAATGTTATTTTTTTACTATCTATTAAAAACATTTAAACTAGGGACAGGTGCAATTATAGTGTTATAATTTGTTATAATTATAGTGTTATATAATTTACTAGTGTGTGACACTTCATATAACTTTTAACTAGTGAGTAAAAAAATGTTAGTGAGTAAAAAAAAAAATCAATAAAAATAATGGTAAAGTGATGTCTCAGAATCATTTTAGCATTTAATTAGGTAGCCTACACTTATTTCTTATAAAAAAAACAATACACAACTACAGACAAATACAAAATAAATTCTGCGTGTTTATAAAACAGCAAGATGTTCCTCTGCTGAAGTTGAATATAAGAAAATTACGTTACAAGATGCTTATCGAATGTCACCGTGTGTACTGAAATATTATTTGTACTATAAATACTAAATATATGAAACATTAGCCTACGTTACTTCAAATGTAATATGAAAGTTAATTGCCCCCCTACACATTCAAAGACATTCATGTTATTGTTTTTCTTTGCTGTTATGTTACAACTCAAATTTTATTAATGTGTTTGGTGTGTGGAAAAAAGCCCGTAACTTTTCCCAGAATGATGATGTTGTCTGGTAAAATGTCTTACACAGTCTGATTACAAGCTCATGGATACTGCCAGGGCATGACAGTTTCTGACAGATTCCTAACTGAAATCAAGCTCCTTTATAATCAAAATCAAAATAAAAAATTAAAAAAAGATGTTATTGTTAACTACTTTCTAAAATAATCTCTATAAACAGTATTTTAAAAAATGCAAGAATTGCCGACTTTGTTTCTAAATAAATTGCTCTCTGAAGAGAAACAAAAAACCTTTGGAGACATAGTATTACAGTCAGAATACAGTATTATTTATGTATACTTCTTTTGATATTTAATTTTTTCCTTGTTCTGATCATAGTAGTATGTATGCAGAGTTTAAGTTCCATTCTTAGAAGCACAGAAAGATATAGAAACATTTTATTTTACTAAAATGAGAAGTATTTACAAAAAAACAAATGTACACAAAATATTCTTTGCTTATTTGCACACCTACCCAGACATATATGGCTAGAATAGAAGTAGTACCCATGATTCTGCCAGGGAGCAATATTTGCACATCTTGGCTAAATCACTTGTGACTTTGCAAAAACGAACCCCCCTGAAATGCACAAACATCCTCCCAAATGTCCTCACACCTGAAAGGGGTATTCTTGCAAGTACAGCAGCAGTGGTCGTGGCAGTGGCAGCTGTGTATGGCAATCTGTATGTCTGTTTATAGTGAGGCGTGTGAGGTGTTGTAATGTTGGAAAGCCCTGAGGCCTGAACAGGGGCTTCCTGAGCTTCAGTAGGATGCCATTGTCCTTTGACACCATGTGATGTTCTTCTGCTATCCTCTCCTCCCCTTGACTCGTGGATGTATAGTGCTGCACGAGACTAGGAAGAGTAGAAAAGGACAACAGGCTAGATCTGGCTGGAAAACTGGAATCGAGACGGAATCGGCCACTGTCGTATTCGATGCGGACATTAGTGGGACCTCTCCACGTCTGTACGGACAGGGTAAAGAGGTAGAGTGGATGGCTGCTGTCACGGACAAGGAAAGACCCTTCTGAAGCTCCAATTAGGGCATCCCTTGCCTCACTGGCTGTCATACCACCCCAGTACCATCCTAAAACATAAAGAAACTATATTAATATGACATACTGAGATCATCTGAACAGAATTCAAACTGAATATTTTATTTAAGAACTATTTCACAATATAATATCTTTTAGTGTATTTTGAGTAAATAACTGCAGCATTGGTGAGTAGAGACTTCTTTCAAAAACAAAACAAAACACTAATTAAACCCAAACTTTTGAAAGGTATTTTATATTATGATTATTCTAACTAATAATAAAGATAATAAAAATGTTAATTTAGAAAACAAACATAATTAAATTATAAATAATGATAATTTATTTAATAATCATAAAATAATAATTACATTGTTTGTCTTACTATACTGTATTAATAAATATATTTTTCAGCACAGAAATAAACTGTTGCTGTAGTCAATTTAGGACTCTGGTCAAAATCTATTATTCATAAATCAGTGATTGTTCAAATGAAGAGCGAATCATTGACTTCCACTGGCTTTTTGCTTTTAATTAAACACGTTTGTTCAGAATCTGATTAGGTTTTTATTGGTCAGTTATAATGGAGGGAACTGACACTGGACAGATGCAATCATAAGCATAAGAAATAAGTGCACATCAGTTCCTCAAATACTTAAATCCTAAATAATATATAGGCCACCTGAGGTATGTAGGTATTGAAAGGTGGTGGTGATGAAACGCAAGTCCTCAGCTGGGGCCCACGAGCAGGGAGGGGCTTGGGATCGCTGAATTTGTTGAACCTCTGATTCATCCCTCTCATTTTGGGCACTTGTATGGCTAGCAACCATTCCTGAAGGTGGCTCTGGCATGAGTGCCTTCTTATGAAAGAAAAAACATTTCTTGAGAATAATTACTCTGTAATCAACACATATTTTACCCTAAATCTAGAAAAGTATGTGAGTTGAGAAAGCGGAGAAAAATCGCTGTGCTTTCTATATCATTGATTTGTCATTTTTAATTTCAGTGAACTCGAAGAAAGAACAAACAAAGGAAGAGCAGTTTGCCGAGAACAAGAGAATGCACTCACATATTTACACAATGTGGCAAGAATTTCAGTTGGAAAGCAACAGGTTTAACAGATTTTACAAGACAACAAGTTACAAATACAAAAACTTGGTCACAAAAGTTTCATTAGCATGTTTCGCTCCCTATTGCACAATGCAGAATAAGAAATCGCTTAGATGAGAACAAAATGTTCAATTTCGAAACTTCAGCGGCAGGAATCAGGAGTGGATTACGTTCAATCATAAAAGGACAACTCAGTCTATATGATATAACCACTGCAGTTCATACTAAATGAGTCGAGTCAAGAGCAAACCCACCAAACAGGTATAACCGCTTCACAGTTCCCATGAAACTAAAATGACTTTAGATATAAAACACTTATATTTCTTACCTTTGTGGGAATAAAATCGTCACCTTCTGTACGTCACCAATGGGCAGCAGTTTGAAAAGACTGAAATTTACGCGAATCCTGCAAAGTGCCAAAGCTGCTGACATTGTTCCAGCAGTGCTATAATGGCGACAAAACGTCCACAAAGTGAGCGAATCTAGTCAACAACTAAACATTTTACAACATTAATATCCAATGCTGTCTAAACCGATCGAGCCTTCTCTGTCAAATACTCTCCAGGAAATCGAAGGTAGCGAAATGAGGACGAAAATGACGCAAACCAGCAAAGAAACAGCTTAGTAGTACTCAAACAAGAGTAATGGGTCGTTTGTCTCGGTGGATTGTTATTTTCCCTTTATTTTCCTGTAATGAGAGCAGTAAGAAACGCCTTTGCAGCACGTTTAGTTGTTTTATGAGTTGACGCGCTTTCTAGGAATTTAATTCCAAGAAGAGCGATACATCTTTGAGCCCGCGACCTCATCATCGGCCGCCTGGCGTTTCGTAGAACTGCGCTCCCGACCGTCGCTGCGTTTCCATTGGCTGCCGTGCGCCGCTGACGAAGCGCCCGTGCCGGTTTCAGAGGCGGATGACTTTCCCAGTAAAAGGCTTTCCAGGAATGCTGAAACAGTATCTGAAATTGACCTCTGCGCCAGCTGCATTAACTGAGATATCTCTGGGCGACAGCGAGGGCTGTGATGGGAGGTGAATGCAAGGTAAGCGTACTGCTGCGATGAGTCTAATTCCAGAAAATGTTTATTGCCAGAATGTTAGTTATATGGTTAATTACATCCCAACATCCTGGTAACTGTCAGAGCTGGCCCTGGATCAGCACATGCATTAACCCTTTAAGAGAAAACCCCAGGAAAAAAAAGAAAAGAAAAAAAAAACTATGGAATAACTGTTTATAATAAATCTAAAAAAATTATATAAAAACGCAATATATATTTTTTTTACATTTATGTTTTTAAAAACCTATCGACAAACAACAACTAACGAGTATCCATTTTATATGAATTAAAATATAACTTCATTACTAGTTAGAAAAGTATTAACCTATTGGATAATAATCACATACTAAATTACTAAATTCAGTTGCGCGCTCTCTCTCTCTCTCTCTCTCTCTCTATATATATATATATATATATAAAATACTACTGTGCAAAAGTCTTGGGCCATTAGTGGCTTTTTTTGGTGAAAATACTACTGTGTGTACTGTTTGTATATAGAGGCTTGTTAAAGTGTTAACTAAACATAATGTTTCTTCACGGTTAGACAAAAAGGAGATTTAACAAGACAGATTAATGGATTTTATTTTATCTTTAACATAAAAATCATCATCTAAACAACACATTTATGTGGCATTGAAAACCATGTGAGAATGTGTTTCAGAGTGAAAGAAGACTAGTTAAAAACTAACATAAAAAATAATAACCATAAAAAGGATAGCTAAGACAAGAAATAGGCTAGTGAAATTAAACAAGTGTATCAGATGTCATTTTACATGTTCTGATTCTATGATTCTAGCTCTCCTCTCCATTCTCTCCCGCTCCTCTGATTAGATGGTTGTTCCCTCGTTTCACCTGTTGGGCCCTTTGGCTTGGTGAATGCTTGTTTCAGAGCATGCTGCTTCGGGTAAACCCCTTCATACAGGAAATCCTCTGTAAGGCACTCTCCACTATCAATCTCCATCTACACACATGACACATAAACAGATTTACTGAAATTGGAATAAATATGAGTATTTGACATAAAGCGAATGTCAAAATGTTATGGATCATGAAGTTATTATTCAAAGGTCTGAGTTTCGAAAGTTTTGATTTGTTTTTAAATGTATTGATACTTTTACCTAGCAATGATGGACTGAATTGATCAAAAGTGACAGTCAACATATTAATAATAATGTTACAAATGATAACATGTCAAATAAATGCTTTCTTTTTAAACTTTCTATTCATCAAAGAATCCTAAAAAAAACGTATCACAGTTTCCACAAAACAAATTAAGCACCACCTCTGTTTTCAACACTGATAACCTAATGATAAGAAATGTTTCTTGAGCACCAAATTAGCATATTAGAATGATTTGTGAAGGAAGATTTGATGTGAAAACTCAGCTTGCCATCACAGAAATAAATTACATTTTAAAATATATTTAAGTAGAAACAAAGTTATATGAAATTATAATAATATTTTTACTTTATTTTTGATCAAATAAATGCAGGACCTTTTTATATTGTAAATTAGTTCACTTCAAGGAACTGTGTTAAGTAAAACTATTTTACTTGTAAAACTGTTTAAACTATTAGTAAAACTATTTTAATTGTTAGTTCAATATATCACTTATGTCGTGCTTACCAGCAAAATATGCACTTTGTACTTTGGATGTCTACACGAAATTGTAAGAGGTAAAATATGATTTTTTTTCTTTTTTTCCATTCGCATATCTGACATTCTTTTACTCTTCTACTCGGGTCGAAGCTTGTTTGTTCCACAGCTATTAAAAAAACATACTGTACAGTATCAGGATTAACTGTTGCTGTTATTGTACCTTTTTGGTGATCTCTATGTGGTAGTCTCTCTCTACCTCATCCAGAAGTCGATTCTTACAGCTGGAATACAGCATCCTTTCTTTGATACTACAGCTATACCCAGGCATGGAGTAGATGAAAACTGCTCCACATATTCAAACACAAACGTAACAAATATTAGCTTTGAAGAACAAATCTCATTAACAATACTGAGATGCAAATTCCTCATACTGTGATACTAGCAGAATAGTTACAGTAATATTTTGGCACTAACCTACAGCTTCCAGTGCCTGTCCTTGATGGGCGTGTTTGTACAGGAATAAGTGGTATCGTGGGGCATCAGTGGGGATTCTGCTCGGCAGATCTTTGGTCTCTGTAGGACTAGTGTGCACGAGCTCAATTGTCTCTCGTTTGGTGTCCAGCCGCTTAAAGATGATACAGTAAAACAAGCTTTGTTATGGAGATTATGTGGAGTGCGCAGCAGGCATAATATTCTATGTGATAATGTCAAATTGTTTAACTCTTATTCAAAATGTTCAGTATGGTCAATAAGATTTTTTTTTTTAAAGAAATGAAAAGGATGCCTTTACAATGTTACCCAACAATTTCGTTTCAAATAAATGTTGTTGTTTTTTTTTACTTTTTTTTTTTTTTACAAATAATCCTAAAAACAATATATCATGGATTCCAGAGATATTAAGCAGCACAACAATTTTCTAAATTTCTAATAAGAAGAAATAGTGAGCAGCAAATCAGCATATTAGAATGATTTCTGAAGAATCATGTGACACTAAAGACTGGAGTAATGGCTGCTTAAAATTAATTCTCTGTTGTTACAGGAGTAAATTACATTTTAAAATATATTTGACCTTTATTTACCCCCATACTTTTGAACAATAATTTTTGTTTATTGCATAATTAATATTTTAAAGTTGGGTGTTTTGTTGCTTATTCTGAAATGTAGTATTATGTAGAGAATCATGTTATAAAATCATGCAAAGTAAACAAGCCATACAACAGCACTATCAATAGTATTTATTTGTACAACCCGAATTCCGGAAAACGTTTTTTAAATTTTAATAAAATGAAAACTAAAAGACTTTCAAATCACATGAGCCAATATTTTATTCACAATAGAACATAGATAACATAGCAAATGTTTAAACTGAGAAAGTTTACAATTTTATGCACAAAATGAGCTCATTTCAATTTTGATTTCTGCTACAGGTCTCAAAATAGTTGGGACGGGGCATGTTTACCATGGTGTAGCATCTCCTTTTCTTTTCAAAACAGTTTGAAGACGTCTGGGCATTGAGGCTATGAGTTGCTGGAGTTTTGCTGTTGGAATTTGGTCCCATTCTTGTCTTATATAGATTTCCAGCTGCTGAAGAGTTCGTGGTCGTCTTTGACGTATTTTTCGTTTAATGATGCGCCAAATGTTCTCTATAGGTGAAAGATCTGGACTGCAGGCAGGCCAGGTTAGCACCCGGACTCTTCTACGACGAAGCCATGCTGTTGTTATAGCTGCAGTATGTGGTTTTGCATTGTCCTGCTGAAATAAACAAGGCCTTCCCTGAAATAGACGTTGTTTGGAGGGAAGCACATGTTGCTCTAAAACCTTTATATACCTTTCAGCATTCACAGAGCCTTCCAAAACATGCAAGCTGCCCATACCGTATGCACTTATGCACCCCCATACCATCAGAGATGCTGGCTTTTGAACTGAACGCTGATAACATGCTGGAAGGTCCCTCCTCTTTAGCCCGGAGGACACGGCGTCCGTGATTTCCAACAAGAATGTCAAATTTGGACTCGTCTGACCATAAAACACTATTCCACTTTGAAATAGTCCATTTTAAATGAGCCTTGGCCCACAGGACACGACGGCGCTTCTGGACCATGTTCACATATGGCTTCCTTTTTGCATGATAGAGCTTTAGTTGGCATCTGCTGATGGCACGGCGGATTGTGTTTACCGACAGTGGTTTCTGAAAGTATTCCTGGGCCCATTTAGCAATGTCATGGACACAATCATGCCGATGAGTGATGCAGTGTAGTCTGAGAGCCCGAAGACCACGGGCATCCAATAAAGGTCTCCGGCCTTGTCCCTTACGCACAGAGATTTCTCCAGTTTCTCTGAATCTTTTGATGATGTTATGCACTGTAGATGATGAGATTTGCAAAGCCTTTGCAATTTGACGTTGAGGAACATTGTTTTTAAAGTTTTCCACAATTTTTTTACGCAGTCTTTCACAGATTGGAGAGCCTCTGCCCATCTTTACTTCTGAGAGACTCTGCTTCTCTAAGACAAAGCTTTTATAGCTAATCATGTTACAGACCTGATATCCATTAACTTAATTAATCACTAGATGTTCTCCCAGCTGAATCTTTTCAAAACTGCTTGCTTTTTTAGCCATTTGTTGCCCCCGTGCCAACTTTTTTGAGACCTGTAGCAGGCATTAAATTTTAAATGAGCTAATTAAGTGGATAAAAGTGTAAACATTTGCTACGTTATCTATGTTCTATTGTGAATAAAATATTGGCTCATGTGATTTGAAATTCCTTTAGTTTTCATTTTATTAAAATGTAAAAAACGTCCCAACTTTTCCGGAATTCGGGTTGTATGTTTAATGAAGGTAATTGTTATTGTATGTGCTTATTCATTGCAACCTGTTCTGTTAAATATATATGTGGCAGTCTGAACAATTAGTGTATGTGGAACTTACTAGTTGAATGTAATTGATGCGTCTGAGTTTAAGCTGCTGTAAAGCATGTTTAGCCTCCTCCTGCAATGGGAACGCCAAACCCTGCAAAGTCGGATTTTTACTGTCCACGCTGATTTCTGTCTGTATCCGAAACACACGTAACAGAAAACAAGGAATTTATATATATATAAAGACCTTCAATCTGTTACATTAAGATGTATTTAGATAGCTAAGACTACCTTTGCTTGTCCACTTATGGTGGCAACTCGTCTTCTCTTGTCCTGAATAGAAAAGTACAAAAGTTTTGTGGAAATCCCCTTACTTACACACTTGAAAACAAATCAGTCATAGTACACTTACCTGTGCCACTTTGTCCTGTCAGGTGCGTTATTAAGAAATACATTGGTTTTTTAGATATTTAGGTAGTCAAACTGTCAGATAATGTTTGAGATAGTGTATGAACATTTTTGACCTTCCTCACCTCTGTTATTTTAATCTGATTGAGCTGCTGCTCAGCAGTGGTGAGAGGAGCCAAACAGGAGGACGAGGACAGGTGTCGTAGATAACCTTGGAAACAGACATCTTCCTGCAGATAAGAATAGTAAATATTGCTTAGTTGACAAATCATCACACCTTTAAACATGTGACCTAGATAAACCTGAGCAAAGGTAACAAGCAGAACAGAAAACAGTAGGTTTAATGTTGCAACCCAGGTATATATATATATATATATATATATATATATATATATATATATATATATATATATATATATATATATATATATATATATATATATAGAGTTTTCAGTAATGTCTTCTGGTTCTTAAAAGAATCTTTTAACTTTTTTTTTTCCTAGTTTGAAGAACACTTTAATATTAATAACTTTTTCCACCATGAAGAACCTTTTGTCCAGTGGAAAGTTTCCATGGATGTTAAAGGATGCCAATAAAGAACCTTTTTAAGAATGCAAATCAGGCATCAAATAATGTTGAATAATGAGCTCATATCTGGAATACTTGATTCTGATTGCTTAGAATATCTCAGAATATATGCAACCTGACAAAAATGTATATTTTTTTATTTTTCTATTTGTTCACAAAACAAAAGAATAAAAGAAAACAGTTTGCCCCAAAACACCCATGCAGCAGGGTCATTTAAATAATAATAAAAAAATGTTTTTTACATTGCTATGCATAAATGTAAATGCATATACTGTAATAATACAGTTATAAAATAATTTAAACTCCTCTGTATTTGATGTTGAAATAACCCCCTGCTACACACCTGGACTGTTCCAAACAGTTCATCTTTCAGGTGACTTCCTCCAAACTCTTTCTTCAGTGTGGCACGGGTAGCAGCGTACACCATCTTTAACCTCACCTGTGTAGTGTGGTATGAATGGGTATGTTCACACAGAATGGTAACTGACTTTCAGCCAAAGGGTTAAAGGGAACAGTATTTATAGAGTATGAGGGTGAGAGTTTGTATTGAGCATACACATTCAACTTTATCATGTGTTCCCTACTTACTGGTGACTGGTCTGGCGACCAGGAGATAAACAGCCACTCATATCCCAGCTGGTTCTGTGAGTCAAGGCGATAAAGGATATAGCAGGGTTCCAGACCGTCCAGCATGGGCAGGACACATGCGTCATAGTCCTGATCCCAGCTCTGACACACCTCTCTGTACGCTCCCAACACCAGCTGTTCTAAAGCACACACAGACATATACACACATACACACCTCATAACACACACCCTGACTACTTGCAGTAGTCCCTGATAAATGCACTGACTATCACTCTGGGTCCAAAAACAGCACGGTGCCATGTTATCATACACTAGCACTGCATGGATAACATTCCACAGTCCAATTTATCTCAACATTTACTTTACATTCTTAAGAGTCAACAAGTGACTGAAATATATTTGCTAAGGTAAACATATGTAGCCTTACATGGCAAAACATCAAACAAGTCACATTTATTTTAAAAGATAGCAAAAGCACACTTTAAACAAACATATATGTTTGTTAGTTTTTAAATGATAAAACAACATCTAAATGATGAACACCAATGTGAACCTAAGTGATACCCCTGTGATAAAGTACACTTAAATAAAATAACATTCTTTAATGTGAACTGAATGTACTGTTTCCGGACATTTGATTGCATGTTAATTACTGTTATGTCTGAAAATGTTCAGCATTGGGTCCCGTTGGACTATGTTTGGTTATGCACTGCGAGTGACAGGTTACTGTGCCTTTAAAGGTTATGGCATTGATTTACGGCAAAGGTCGTAGAATGGAAGTTTCACGTCAGTTGATAAACGGCAACATAAACAAAGCTACACGGTGTGATTATTGAGTCCTTCGCAAACACAACAATTACACTTAATGAAATGTATTATAATTTACATTTATATAACGTGCAATTAGTTGAACTTCAGAGTGCATTTTGAGTAGGACTAAGTACATCATTCCATGCAATTTCACAAATTTTATTTTTATTTTATTGTATGCTACTTTTATTGCTCTACAATTTAGTGTATGTAAAACAACAAACTACATTTACATTTTTAATTAAGTAGTCCTTTATGATGTTAGTCAACACTCAACACATCAAAATAAGGGTACTTACTGAAATCATTACAACTTTCAAGAGACTTTCAAGAGATACTTTTAATTTGACATTACATGCACTTTTTTAAAGTGTACTTAAGAGTATTACAAAACATGATCTTAAAAGTGTACTCACTTTAAATACACTTAAGTGGCTATTTATTTAATTAATATTATGATTTTTAAAAACATCATTTTAAGATTAGAATTACACTACAAATTTACATCTAATACAATCAAGTGCAGCTCTTTTTTGACTCAGAAATGTAATATTTAAGGATGACTTTTCTAGATGATGTGACCGATATGTGATCTTCTAAATAGTAGTTTAGAACTTGGTTTACTCTACAGTAGGTATTATTTTATTACAAAATAATGTGAGGCCTGATTCATTAATTGGAAAGGGTAAATAGCAGTTAACTTACCAAAAGCATCATCAAATTTGTACTATGCTGTGGGTATTGAAATACTAATATTAAACTACATATACAAATGGTCTCACAAACAAATGCTTCTACTCACCGCTCCTTATAACAATCTTCACCACTCTGACAGCGCCCCTTCTCGCCTTCACGAGGAACTCTCTCAAGTCGGGAGTTGCTGGTTTCAGAAGATAATTATTTAACATATGAAAACAGAGACAGGATACAGTGAGTAAGCCTAAGAATTAGTTTATGCCCCAAACCTTTAATCATCATAAGAATAGCGAGAGACGACCCCATTACAAAGGCCTAGTATTTCATGTTATAAATTATAACAAGACCAAGAAAATTGACTGAAACAAAGGAAATTTTACACTGCTTCCACACTGCGGCCTGTGCCTCATTCTTGGCCTCACCATGGCAACAGGGCATCGGGACTCATAAATGATGTAGGTGCAGGTGAGATGGATGAGGAACAGTGCTTCCGCCCCTAAAGCTTGAATTACCTCTCATCATCATTCACATAAAACACAGCATAATATTATCTCTCTATTTAAATCCTAAATAGACCACTACACTGTAGAACCATAATTTTGTTTGCTAAAATAAAGATTTAAGCAGAGCTATCAACATTCCTTATTTTTAAATAGATAGTTCCCTTTGCCTGTAGTCGAACACATTTGCACATAGACTCCATGCAATTCTGAAAACGTTCAATGCCAGATTTGGATGCGAAAGTCTCTAATCTAGAGCTTTTACAGGTTTATTCCAAAGTTCCTCTTTTTTTACTTTTTGCATATCTTCATAGTATCTATAACACTTCTGATTCAAAATGCATGGTTTCTTTCACTAAAAGGAGAGGATAAAGAATAAAATATAAAGTGATTTATTCTAAATGTTATAAATCTATATGGGCTGCAGTGTACTTACCATGAATACCCGTCTGGTGCGACATCCCAAATCACCTCGATGGTCCAGCTCAGTCCGAATTCCTGTTGAAACTCCCACGTTGTCCTCCTTGTCTTCAGTGGCACTGCTATCTGTGTCAAGAAGTGTGGTCCAACTCACTTCCGTGCAATGACATCAACGCCCCTTAAGCATCCTACCTGGGGAATCCTGTTTGAAACTTGATCTGCGGAACTGAGGAAGATGTGTAGCCTAATATTACACCTGTCAAGGGATGGGTTCCAGCACAACCCCTATCTACTATAATTTGTCCGTCAACGGTGGCACTTTTGGGGTATAAAGTGGATGACAACATCTGATATCTGTGATGAGCTAAATGATGAAGCTGTAGTGTAGAATAAAAGGAAGTACCAGAGTCTGCAAATCATTTGTCTATCTCTGGTCTTCTACAAACAGTTATGCCACGTTCCATTTGTGAAAAGAAATAGCACATAATCACTCACAAACATCGAAGACCTGATAGGAGCATATAAAGCAGTGGCCTGTGGGAGCTCAAATTCCACCGGGCTGTCATGAGATACCATGCAGGCGGCTGCTGACCGCCAAACAGCAGGACAGGCTGTTCATTTAGACAGCCTTACCAGCTATCAAAAGACTATTTCAAACCGTAAGCTCACTCTCTTGACCACACTTGAGATCTTGCAGAAGGTTAATGAGATATGTTTCAGGGAAATTATTGTGTTTCTAAAAAGGGTTTCAGGGCTTTTTATTTCATTAGAGCATTTAACAAACAAAAAGGTTTAAATCTGATATGATGTATCTGTATAAAGACAGGAAGAGAGAGAACATACCTGTACGTTTTCTAGTGCTGGCTTCATGTTTAATTCACTCAGCTGTGAGCACAAACACAGCCATTATTCATTATTCACATTATTCACACCTTCAAAGATGTATACATATTCTGCACACATAGATTCTCTTTCTTCTTCACACCACACATTTTTTTAATATGTCATATAGTACTACAGACTTGTCTGTATGCATTTCTAGACAATATTTAGGAGGAATGTGCCCTATGTTTTCTCAGACCTGCTGTTTTTCTATATCGCTGCAATCCTGTTGATCAAACTATTTACTGACAACTAGGCCCAAAGTCCATTTCAAAGTATATCTGAAGTCTTTACTAGAGCTGAAAAAGTGTTTAAAACCGGATCATCATTTTAATGACTCGTGATGGTTCTTTTTAGTGACTCAGAAACAGTCTAATTCTCTAACAAACTACTCTTTTCGTGAATTTTCTGATTGAAAACATTCTGGCAATGAAATATGAGAACATATTTTTGTTTGTTTTGTATTTTTATATTGAATAGATTTATTTAATATCATTCAGCCCAGTGCCTTTTATTTTCAATTGCACCAATGTCATCCACTAAAATGCATATTTTGGTGAAAAGAAATAGCTCAAAAGCTAAATTTGTTTGCAGATTGTTTAATTAATTTATTTTATCTCGGTGACATTCATACATTTTAGCTCAAAGATACGTCTTAAAGTAGCTCATAGCCTATTTCTGACCAAACTCTCATATTCTGAATAATATTTTAGAATTTGGTCTAATAAGTTTTTTTTAAAATAACAAATTGATATGAGGGATGATTCATGAATTGAAAATGAATCGATTAATGAATCAAAAACGTACAGCATGAACAGTGTAATTCACGCTGACCAATGACTTTTATTTTGAACTGATGTTTATTTTCACTATTACGTATTGCTCAGCTGTTCATTTTACGTATGTGTTTAATGTCTTCTTGGTTACTCGGCTTTTCCCGTGATACTAGCTTTTTAATCGGACGGTGAGTAATGTAAGATCACAGGCTCGGATTTGAGTAAAGAGAGCTGACTTTGAACTATTCATCTGTGAAAATGCGACATGCACGTGGGGTGACATTCACCATGCTCGTGAGAGCGTGTGCCACCGCTTCAAAGACGGAGGCCGTCGCTTCTAACGGGAAAGCAGGACTTAAAGCAGCAGATATCGCGAACAGACTCCGGGGTGAAAAGGAAAAACAAACAAATGACAAAAAGGAGGTTAGTTACGTTTGCTTATATCTGTATATTGCGTTTTGACTAAAGTGTCTTTATGTGCAACCATTTGGGTTCCGTGTTTTTCGTTCCTCTCCAAAGGTTCCGGTGTCACCTCTTCAAAACAGAGTAAACGAATTCAAACAGTTCTCTCAGCAACTACAATCTGTTCATCCAAGTGTGCTCGTAAAAGCTCTTTACAGGGGCATGCTTTATCAAGACCAAAACATAATCGCAATAAATAAACCATACGGCGTGCCTCTCTATAGTAAGTATTTGACTTCTCATTAATCCTCTCATATTTATGAATTTTTTGATCATGTCGGTTTATATAGTAAATGCAACAAAAAAAAAACTGAAGTTGCATTTAATTCTGATAAAGTAAAATATTTATTAAAAATGATAATCAAAATGTACAATTTAGACCACCAGAAGACCACCAAATTGGCTTAAGTCCATTTGAGTACATACCTGATAATACAAGTCTTACATGATCTTTGGATATACTAGCGTACTTATCAATTTTCCTTGTTCAATTCTCATAGATGTAGATGGCATCAGAAACAGCATAGTAGAATGTCTGCCTTTGCTAGCAAAGATAACTGATGGCATGCAGGCAGGAGCACGGCTGCACATTTGCCATAGCCTGGAAAAAGAAAATACTGGAGTTTTGATCCTGGCTAAAACAGCAGAAGCTGCTGAACATGTCCAAACACTCATCAGATCACACAAAGTGGAAAGGAAATACTTGTAAGATTTACTTTAAAACCATTATTTGTTGCCTGTCTTCAGTTGGATGCAATTGTTTTTGAAAGGGGAATTTATTAGTGGGATCCAATTAAGTTGTCTAGTGCAACATATATTTTTGCTTATTGCTAACTGATTCTCTTGTAGCAGCATACAGTAATTTAAACATAATCCCACTTATTTTGTTCAGGGCAGTCACTGTAGGTGTGCCCGTTCCATCCGAGGGAGTGATTGACATTCCCATTATAGAAAAGGAGGTCATGGGACCACAGCCACATTTTAAGGTAACATAGTATTGTGTTCATAAAAAACATTTTTTATTTTAACCTGTTCTTAAAAACCATATGAAAAGGAGCTTTTTATTAAGATTCTCACCCTCAGGCCATCCAAGATGAGTTTTGTTTCTGATTTGGAGAAATGTATGCATTGCATTACTTGCTCACCAGTAGGTCCTCTTCAGTGGATGGGTGCCGTCAGAATGCGAGTCCAGACAGCTGATTAAAAAAATCACAATATTCCACAAGACTCCCATCTATCACTTAACATCTTGTAAAGGGAAAAGCTGCATGTTTGTAAGAAAGAAATCCATCATTGCGATGCTTTTAACTTCAAACAAGTCCATCACCGTATTTTATCCATTGAAAAACTTGTCTTCTCTGACTCCGGAGAGAAATATCCACAGATCAAATGTTAATTTCCCGGGGGAACCGTTATTATGGATCATAGACTTTTGACCAGAGGTGTCAGTTTTACATTCAAACACGCAGCATTTCACGTCACATAAGGTTGGGAGGGATGTGGATTATTTATGGATTATTGTGATGTTTTTATCAGCCGTTTGGACTCTCATTCTGACGGTACCCGTTTACTGCAAAGGATCCATTGGTGAGCATGAACTGTTCACAATAAGATAAGTATAATGTATTTAAAAAACAGATTTTTAAGAATAGGATCTCCTCCAGTTTACTTACTTTACAAAATTGAAGTATATATGTGTATTCTGCTCAGATGGGGGAAGTCGTGGCCTAATGGTTAGAGAGTCGGACTCCCAATCGAAAGGTTGTGAGTTCGAGTCCCGGGCCGGCAGGAATTGTGGGTGGGGGGAGTGCATGTACAGTTCTCTCTCCACCTTCAATACCACGACTTAGGTGCCCTTGAGCAAGGCATCGAACCCCCAACTGCTCCCCGGGCGCCGCAGCATAAATGGCTGCCCACTGCTCCGGGTGTGTGCTCACAGTGTGTGTGTGTGTGTTCACTGCTCTGTGTGTGTGCATTTCGGATGGGTTAAATGCAGAGCACAAATTCTGAGTATGGGTCACCATACTTGGCTGAATGTCACTTCACTTCAGATGGGTCTGAGCCCATTGTTCAAACTGAGTGAGGAGGGAGATGGGGTGACCAGGGTAAGAGCTCATCGACAGGCACACAGCGCAGTCACACAGTATCGGGTTCTGGACAGCACCGGTGGCTGCAGCTTGGTGGAACTGCAGCCTGTCACAGGTAATGACTTACCATGAAATGTTAAACCCATACCTGACTCCTAACTGAGCCCTGTATACGCTAATTATCTTAAATGTTGCTGAGCTTACCCATATATAATGTAACATTGTGTTTTGATTTATGTAAAAAAGAAGACATTTAAGCATATGATGACCAGAACCAATGTGTTTTTTAGGTGTGAAAAACCAACTTCGTGTGCACATGGCTCTTGCTTTGACCTGCCCCATTCTTGGAGACCACAAATATGCTCACTGGAACAAACTAGCACCACAGGTATAATAAATACTAGTGTTGTAGCATTGGTTTCTTATATGAACCTATGCTGCCATTCAAAAGATTTTTTTTTATGTTTTCGAAACAAAGAAATCTCTCTCTTATTCTCTTATTCTAACTAAGGCTGTAGTATTTGAAAAAAAAAAAAAAAAAAAGAATTGTGAAACATTGGAATTTAAGACCGCGGTTTTCTATTTGAATATATTTTAGTCATTTTTTTATGTAATGGCAAAGAAGAATTTTCAGCATCATTACTCCATTCTTCAGGGTCACATGATCCTTCAGAAATCATTCGAATATGCTGACTTGCTGTTCAGGAAACATTTCTTATTATTATCAGTGTTGAAAACAGTTGTGCTGCTGAATCCTTTTTTCATGATGCTTAAATGAATAGAATGTTCAGAAGAACAGAATTCATTTGAAATGAATTAAGTGAAATGAAAATGTTTTTAATGTTACTTTTGATCAATTTAATATATCTCTTCCAAAGAAAAAAAAAACTTGCGGATCCCAAACTTTTAAACAGTATTGTATTTGCAGATTAGAGATGTTTTTAATGAACACTTGCTTAACCCAAGATTTAGATACACAACCCATTCAAGTCTAGGTCCAGTTTTATTACAGTATTCAGTCTATTATCACAGTAAGTGTTGTGTTAATAATGAATAATAAAGAGGTGGTGTAGTGTTTTCTTGAGACATGACTCATTGTCACGTTTGAAGACTGACCACACGAGGGTCTCACATTTCGATTACAGAAGCTGCCAGAGGGCATACTGCGCCGGCTGGGCCTGGTGCAGAGTAAAACACGATACCTCCCTCTTCACCTGCACTCCCGAAGGATCGTCCTGCCAGGAGTCAAAGGTCACAGTGACATCACAGTGTCCTGTCCCCTTCCTAAGTACTTCACCAACACGTTAAAGAGACTACAGATCCCACTACCAGGAAAAGAATGAGATGGATCACAGCTAGCAACCTTATTTGAAAAAATATTACATTTGTACTGAGAGAAGAAAGTGGGGTGGATTTGATTTTGACTGTAGAAAAGGTCATGTACAAAGCGGACTTTACATTGTTGTTTATTCTAAATGTTTTTTTTTTGTCCAGACTTTGTAATAAAAGACCATGGAAAGTGTTTTATGAAGGAAAGTTATATCTCTGCTTCACCGTTGAATTACATGACTGTCCATATTAGGGTTCCACAATATACATGTAATTTATCAGCCAACATTAGAATTTTAAATAATCATTATTGGTTGATGTTGTATATTTAATTGTGCATACACATTTGCCCTATTATTAAATTTATATCACTATCTTCTAAAACAAATTTTGAATATACTGATTTCAGACTTATGATGTTGCGATACCTAAATTCACATGTAGCATCTAAAGCAGTGGTAATCTCAAACTTTTTGACTCCAACAATAAAAGGCCCAATGACCTTTCCAATTGTCTGTGATTTTCTGCATAAAGATTAAGGATAAGAATTTGAAAAAATTATTTAAATTTCTAACCGATAAAAACAGGTCTAAAAATAGTACTTCAGTGGTTTAATGAATGGTTTGCCTTTTTAAATTAATCACTTGAAGGTTTGCTGGTTGAGGAACTTTATTTTATTTTTTTTATTTAGGGGGAAAAATTAGTATAGCATTTTAATAACATGAACATTTTAATACCAGCATATCCCTTATGCAAATTCTTTACTAAATAATTGTTGCATTTACTAATGCATCTAATAATAGTTTTGTGAACTACTTGTGCAGAAATGTATTCCGTTTCTGTCATGAGGCCCGCTTGTGTGACAGAACTGACCAGCGACTGCAGAAAGGGTCAAAGACGACACATACAGGTAATTCACTGTACAAAAAGGCATGTTTGAAAACAGGCTTCAGTTCTCCAGCACCACTATCATAACAATACATATCAGGTTACCATAGATGCATGTATGTGTGTGTGTGTATATATATATATATAAAATAATAAAAACAGAACCAAAAAGTCTTCATATATAATACACTCCTCAGGTATGTGAACTCTGCTACTGCAAGCTCCTGGGGGTGAGCGGGGTTGTGTAAGGTGTTACGGATGGATGAAGCCATGTTTTTAAATGTGTTTACACCTGACCATCACAAGGTGTTCTAGTCCACTGCCAATAATCACAAAAGTTTAGTTTGCGGTCTTAAAAACCACCAGATCTTTACAGTTCTGCACTTAAAGAAAATAAACGGAGAGGACAGTGGGAAGAAAGATGGAGAGTAACATACATGGCAGAAAGAGAAAATGCACACATCAAAGGATCTGGGCAAATGCGTTTCAATGGTCATCAGAGGAACAAACAGAAATAGCTCCTGTATCTAAAACAAAAAAAAGGCTTGTATGTATGTCCAGTTAACTGAAAACCCCTCTTGAACCTCTTCGCTCTCCTTTTAATCACGGGTGAAATACAAGGAGACGCTGCAGAGGCTATTTGATTCAGTCTCTTGAAAAAGGAGAGGGTGGTGGCATGATGGAGCGCTGGAGAAAGCCTCTCTCTTATTCCATCTTGTTTTCTTTTGCTTGCCCTCTTCTTTTCTCAGTGTACGTTGGCCTGCGCGATGGAGATTATCTCCTGGATTTCCCGCACCATCATGATTCGTGTTAGCATGTGCTCCAGCTGCTCGCTCGTGATTGGCTGAGTGGAGTACCAAATAGGGCTGTTGGGTGCCACAACAGGCTCTGGTGTCAGGTAATAGGTGTCATTACGACCCTTTGCAGTCTGAGGGCTGTGGACAGACAAAAAAAATTAGAAAGATACAGAAAAGGTACGTTTTATTTATAATGATAAACAATTGCACCAGCTATTGCATTAGCATATGATAAAATCAGTGGCTCACCATTTGAAGAGATAAAAGTCATAGAGCTTGATAGGACAACGCAACGGGTTCTCTGGGTCCTCCGCCTGCTCTGCGTACATGTCATCTGTCACTAGAACAATAACAGATGTGATTTATGACTTCCCACAGTTTTTTGACTTTCTATAACTCTTCCATTCATTTGTTCAAGGCAATTATAAATCTGTCTCACACACACAAAGGACTAGATTTTTATTTTTCTGTTGCAATAATATTTTGTGATTTAATTGAATATGCAATGTAGTGTCTAATTTTCAAGATATATTATCCAATTTCCAGTATTACAAGCGGTTACTCTATATATAGCTTACTCTATACATAGCTATTGCATTGGCTGAAATCCCATATTGGTTGATCACTGATAACTGTACAACTTCGGAAATGTTTCAACATCTGAAAATTGGAGTCATGGCTGCTGAATTACTTTTTAATTTATATCAAAAAAGAAAAAATGTATAATAATATTTAAAATTATTGCCATTATATATATATATGTATATATATATACACACACACACACATAAATAAATGCGGCCCTGGAGAGCATTGTACACAAGGGTAAAATTTATATTTATCTTGTAACATTTGAAAACATCTTATTTTGTGGCTGCCTCCTAACCTTTCTGTCCAACATGGTGTGGCCCGACTCCTTTCAGGTAGCGGATGCTGGTGCTCTTGTCTTTAGGGTTGGTGGGATTCTTTTTGGTGTGTCTGAGCACTTTGGAGAAGGCCACTTTCATATGCTGCTCCACTGTGGTCAAGTGGAAGTACCTGTGCAGAGAGACAATATTATAACTCCTGAGCACTCATTGCCATCATTTCTGAAGAGAAGGAGACTGACTTGGTGTTGAAGTACATCAGTGTAGTGAGGAGAGTGGATGGAGAATGAGCTCCCAGCTGCTTACACTCCCACAGCATCTCCTCTGTCACGTGACTTGGGATAATGTAGCCTGGCAAATACAAAGGCAATTAACATGAATTTTCCAAAATGCAAAAGGACATCATTTAAAAACACACACAAACATCTTACCAAGAGGGTGAATACTGGGCCTCCACTCTTCAAGAATTGTGTGTAAACACTGACAAAACCGGCTGTAGTACTGATCAGAGAAGATATCGTCTACTCTGCCGTTCTCAAACATGTACTGTACAAAACAAAAAAAAGAGAAGGAAATCAGCTTATGCAAACTAATGATCCAACATAATCATCAGAAATAAAAATATGAAGACAACAGACATACTTTCTGTATGCATAAAAATACATAGTATAGTGAATCAGGTTCAAATGGCTCCCCCTCCAGCCCACGAGCCTCTTGGGTCATCAAAGACAGAGCCAAGTTCAGCTCGCCCACTGAACTGGACACAAGATCATCCTGGAAGCGCAGCGGCTGTCGACCTGCAGACACAGACATTCATCTTGCTGCAAATAAACACCACTAGATGCTTAACAGAAACTGTTTTGACCATGCATTATATTTGGTAAAGAGATCTTTTAAGACCTACATAAAATTAAACATGTAAGCAATTTTGCAAAATAAATAAAGCGTATACACTACTGTTAGAAAGTTTTGTGTTTTTTAAATAAGTCTCCTTTTCTCCCTAAAGGTTGCTTTGATCAAAAAATATATTAAAACAGCAACATTTTTAAATATTACAACTAAAAATAATTTGTTTTATTGTAATTTATTCTTCCTGATTATTCATTTCTTAAACTTTCTTTAAAAAAAACGGATCACAAAAAAAATAAAATACAAAAATAAATAAAAAAACCTTTTGAAAGCATGTTTTCTACTTAGAGTTTTTAGATGAATAAATACATGAACTGCATTTTTTTTTTTACATATGGCAAACAACACAATTCTTCTATTTCTATACTATTCAAGGTAGTCAGTACCAACTACTGACCCAATTCTGTATCCAAGTGCTGAATGGTAGCTGCTTTAATGCTTACATGCATGTGTGCACACGATTACTAATGCATTACGGTTATTGCTTCATTTATAGTGACATGTTAAACTGGATCTATTATAGAAAATTTACTTTTGTATTGTTCTTGAACATAAATATGTGTCAGCAATGTGTGTACACAACCACCCCTAATGTGATAAAAAAAAGCATGTTTGTGTGTTTTTGCAGTTTTTAGAGTCTAAGCGCAATAAGACGTGAAAGGGGACTTCCCATGACGTGCCATCTGACACTGTGCTAATAAAACGCTTTATCACAAGTTTAAACTTATATGGTTTTAAAACGTGTGCAAATAATACATTTAAATTATGTCAGAGCGTGAACATGATAGATATGATAATCATGACCAAACAGTTGTTTTGTATTGGCAGAGTATGCGAGTCAGGAGCTGTAAAGGCACAGCCATGTTCTGGAAAAGTGGGCGGGGAGCAGCAGCTCATTTGCATTTAAAGATACATACACAAAAAGAGCATGTTTTTGCTTCCTGTTAAAAATGGTCTTTCTCAGCAAGGAATGATAAATGATCTGTGGGCTATTTTGAGCTAAAACTTCAAAGACACATTGGACATCTTGCGAAAGGGGCATCATAATAGGCCCCTTTCAAATATTGCATTAAATCACTGCATGTTCCAAAGCTGTGGTATCAAATATGGAATCAAGAATCATAAAATGACACTCATATTGCTATTGCCTACTAAAATTCAAATCTAGTAACAATCCTAAATTCAGCAGTGGTATAAAGACAGAGGTAGCAATGAAAACATTAACTCACGTCCTATAGGTGCCAGCTTATTTTGTTCATTCTTGTCAAGCTCAGCATTTTTGCGCTGAACCCACAGCCTCCACACTTCCAGCCCTTCCTCAGGCTTCAGTGTGTTGGGGAGGATCAGCTCTGGAGGAGGTTCCACCTGTGGTTCTGCCTCTGTCTGTGCCTGAAAACACAGAAAACCATCATTGCCACATTGCCAAATGACTTGAGACAGGCTGGGGGTTATGAATCCTTAAGCATGCCGTATTCCTCATAGAATGTGTTCACCTGCAGGTGGAGCTCTCCATCCTGTATGTGTTGCTGCTGTTGCTGCGGATCCCATATGTGTAAAGCCTGCGTCGTCCCAGAGTAAGCACCCCCTACAGTCTGCACTGCTACAGGGATGTGAATGTTTCCATTCATAAACTGCGCTGGGAACAGCGAATGTACAACCTCTTCCTGAGTGGTCACTCCTGAGCCAGACACTGGCACAGCCACCGCACCGGCAGTCTGAGATCCACCGATTACCATCTTGTCCTTGTCTTTATCAGTAGGTGAGGCCTGTACCTGCACGGTGCTGTAGGCCTCCTGAGGGATGGCGATGTGGGCCACACCTTGCTGCTGTGGGGTAGAGTACACAGGTATGGTCCAGGTCTCACCGGCTGGGCCTGTGATGGTACCCGTGGCGCTGTAGAGATGGGTGCTATCAACAGTCAGCAGGTCTGGTCGAAGTGACAAGTAGCCCTGCTGTTGGCCCTGTGGGATGGCCAATACAGTAGCCAGCTGCTGCCCTTGAGGAAGCGAGTAGGACACAACTGTTGGGACATCCACCTTGCGTTTCTTTGCAGGCTGAAGTACAGCGGGTGAGCCTCCAGGTCGCCGCTCTGCCTCCCTGGGGGAGCCTTGCTGCTGAGGAGGGGACAGAGCCTCCACAGTCTGGATCTGAATCTGCTGACCTCCAGCAACCGCTGCCACCAGTTGGGCTTGGAGCTGTGAGTCAAATACACATTATGATTAGAATCTAAAATGCATAAATGTAGAAGCCAATCATGTATTGGTGTGCATTACCTGTTGCTGTTGTTCCTCGGTGAGTTCTCCCTGTTGAACCAGCTGTGTAGTGGTAACTCCTTGTAGCTGCTGTTGGGTGGGAGAGGCCACCTGAAGTACCTGACCAACTGTCTGACCCTGCTCCCCCTGGATTTGCACCTGCCAATAAAGAGATGGAGAGCTATTTAGATCAGGGCTCAATAAAAAGCACATCCTGCTAATCTGGAATAAGGCCTCAATCTTGTTTTGCCATGCATGTTATCATTCTCCTGCAAAAGTGTGTTTATGAATACGAAAAATTCACAGGTTGGTATATATTTAAAAATCTAATACACTGAATTAGTGTTCAACTAACATTTCTTATAATCTGAAATCCTCAAACGCAAACAGTGTGTATCGCTTCAAGAGAACAATCATAGATTTGCATTTTGTTTTACTTTTATATTAACCTATTCTTCATTCATAATTAAATTCATTTATAATCGTTTAATCATTGTATTATTCCATTTAATCATAATCATTTATACTAATTATTTTAACTGTTTACGGTATATACTAATTTCATTAATTTATTCACTGATCAGTCTATTTTTTATTCTATATTATTCTATAATTCGTCTTAGTTGATAGAAGACTGTTAATACAGTTTTGGGTGCCAGACAAGGCTGTTCACGGATTTTGGGTAGACAATTTTGCTGATCTGGCGTCCGAGGCTAAATCTAACACCGCAATGTTTGTTTGTTTTTTCCCTTAAGTTTCTTTAAGAATATTAATTCTGAACTACTTTCAAGTATTTATTTCTTCAGCAACAAAGAAAGTCTCATTAAACGTAATTTAAATAAACGAACATTCGAATATTCGTTTTTTGTCAGCTCAAATATTCGAATGTGATATTTGTGGAAAACGCCCATCCCTAATAAAATCATACAGCTTTGGAACTACATGAGGGTGAATAAATGTTGACTGAATTTTCATTTTTGGCCAAACTATCCTTTTAACCCAACAACCACGGTAAATGTTGTATAACTGCCCTGCAGGTAAGACACACAAAAACAGAAACAAAAAATACAGATTCAAACCTGTACTTGGATCTGCTGCTCAGAAGCTTGATGCACAGCTGCAGCTAGCTGGGGGGAGATCTGTGTAGATGTCACCTGCACCTGTTCAAAGATGAAGCAGAAACTGACCACAAGTTTTTGCTTTTTAAATCACAGCTAAAATGACAACTAAAAAGGGACTATTTTCCTACCGGACATGCCAGCTCCAACAAAGAGCCCGCCACCTCTGTGCTGTCCGTGTAGATGCAGTTGGCCCCCTGCTGGTACACCATAGTCGTGGTGGTGCCACTGGTCTGCTGACTGAACTCCTGCAGAACCTCCGGGCCTTTGGAGGCCAGCGACTCCAGAAACTCTTTCATGCGGTGCTGAGGTATAGTGCGTGCCTTTTGCCGCACATACTCGTCGAACGAGATCGCACCGCCTTCAATGGGCTCATTCATGACAGGTTAATCCACCCTGCACAAGAGCCTTGAACACAAATGGCATGAACACAAGACCAATCAAAATTTTATTTAAAAAACGAGAATATAG
Organism: Carassius carassius; assembly: GCF_963082965.1. Taxonomy (NCBI): domain Eukaryota; kingdom Metazoa; phylum Chordata; class Actinopteri; order Cypriniformes; family Cyprinidae; genus Carassius; species Carassius carassius. Next base: position 6,043,594 of record NC_081798.1, read on the forward strand.
AGAAAGACTGACTATGACGGTCAGAAGATAAACAGATGTCAAATTTGATTTCACTCAGTAAAAACACAAGCAACAGCATTAACCAGATTTTTGGTAATGGCAGGGTAAGATAACAAGAATTACAATTTTATCAAATGTAGATTACATTTTTTTTTATTATATACATGTGTATATGTAAGCTTGCTTGTTTTACAAAGTTAATAACTGTGTAAACATGTAATTACAGTCTGTGAAACAAATATGGCATTATTATACTATTAACGACAGCTAATTTATGTTTATATAAATTATTAACATACAATCAACCATATACATGAACAGAACCAAAAGCTCAAAGGCACTTGAGGATAGTGAGCCTGAGAAACAGTAATAAGAATTTTTCCATTACTGCTATGTTTACATTGGCATATGAAGCATTCACTCTCTGCACAATGCAGCTTCCCATTCAACAATAAACATATCAAATCTGCATGTATCCTTTTGCAGTTTAGATTAAATTGTATAAACCGGAGGCTTAAGGTGTTTCAAGTGATTTGGTAATGAAGAAGAGCTCTGCGTTTAAAGCATTCAGACAGAAACTGCCTCTACTCTTGCTGGACTTTGGACCCCTCGAGCAAAATAAATGAGTTGCTTTGAGGTTTCTCTCAAATTACAAAGCCAAACCTCATTCTGAATGATGAAATATGACATTTTTAATTAATACACATAAGCAATAATTATAATTGTATGTGACTGTAAGCCAGCTCTGCTTATGGTCAATCACACACTAGACCACTCGATGCTTTTGCCTCGAAAATATGCTAGCATCAATGCTAACTCGCTAACCTTTGTAATATGAACCTTCATAATCCCCATAAAAAGGTGCAAGGACCTGCATTACGACACTAAATTCATTTATGACACGACGCTATGAGATATTAGTCATTATTCCCGCAGTAAATGTGGCAACGCGCGTGTAGTTGTGTAGCTAACGTGAGCTGGCGTGCTAATCGTCCCATGCTACCTTAAATAAAACCCAAAGCAATTTCCGCCAAAACACGCCGTTCAAAAAACTAAAACCCAGTAAAGCTAAACTAAAGCTGGCTGTGCACATGTAAAGTCCGTTTACATTGCTATAACTCGTTATTTTACACTCAAATACATTTGTCATTATTTTAGTCATACGATTTATCTCGTGCCGTGTGCTTATTCTGCTACACATATAAATAAAACGGGTTATACCCCGCCGAGGCCGGTTGCAAACATGTCCTACCGTATTGAAAAATACAAAAACGCGCTGCTTGGACGGCTTGGATGGCTGAAAATGTTGTTTTTGAACAATAGTGTTTGCGATAGAGCTGACGGAAGTAGGCCTGGTGTGACAGCGCTAGACCCCGGGCTGTCCTGTAGCATGAAGCTCCCCCTTCCGGCTCCACCGCTACAGCAAGCACAGTCACAATGCCTTGGACGTGAAGCACAGTGTTGCCAGATTTTGCTATATCAAATATAAAAAATGGGTTTGTAGTGTTAATGAGAGAAATACACGAGGTGTATTGATAGGGGACCAATATATGCTGCCCAATAATAAACTGAAAAATTTATACATCAATTAATCAGTAACACAAGGGTAAAAAGAAAACAAAAAGAACAATTTGATTCAAACTAAAGAACAACAAAAATAGCATGATTAAATGGACAATTGAAAATACAATATATAATTTAAAAATGTATAACACAGACATTACATTTACATTATATTTTACATTTAGTCATTTAGCAGATGCTTTTATTCAAAGCGACTTACAAATGCAGACAACAGAAGCAATCAAAATCAACAAACAGCCTATGTAATAGCTGTGACAAGTCTCTTTAAGTCTAACACAGTATAAAAATAGGTTTTTATTTAATAAATAAAAGTACAAGTAGATAGAATAGAAAAAAATAATGGGGAATGCTAGTGTTGGAAGGTCTTTTTTAAAATAAAAAATAAAACAAGTCAAAGGAATAGAAAAAGATTAGAGACTGCTAAAGTTAGAGGGTATTTTTTTTATACTATTAAGAAAAAAAGGAGTTTAAATATAAATAGAATAGATGTTGCAAGTGTTAGAGGGACAGGTGTTGCTTTTTTATTTATTTATTTTTAGATATAAATAAAAAATAAAACAAATAAATAAAATAGAATTAGGAAAGAGAGTGCTAGAGTTAGTGGCATTATTAATATAAGAATATCCTTAAGAATTATGAACTTAACTATTATATTGTCAAGTCTCAGTCTTTATTTATTGTTATCTTTAGATCATCAAATTGCTGATCATTTATTATTATTGAGTTGGTGATATTTCAAAAATTCACTCAGTGGTTGGTCACTTTTAATCACGATTTAGGGGCAAAATGTCAACAGGCTCAAAAGTTATATGTTATTAGGAATACGTCCAAAAATACCAACCAGCTACATACAGGGGCGCTGCACAAGATCCCGGGCCCTATGCATAGGCAGTCCTAATGACCCCCCACCCTTGAAAATATATATTCCAATATTTTTCAAGGGCCCTCTCTTCCTTTGGGGCCCTGGTAATCAGTACTGGTTTTACCCCCAGTCCTTCGCCCCTGGCTACATATGTCTAATTAATTGTTTTTTGAAGCCCGCTTATAATTAGCGGATCCTTATGTATTGCATTTTACATTAAACGGTTTCACAGGAACAGAAAGAACAGACCTACTACGCTGTACATTTTTTACTGCTTCTAAACTTATACATTAATATGTTGAAGCTCATTATAAAAGGCTGTTTGGTAGGCTACTTTAAAAAGAGGTCAATTAGATGCGACTTACCCATGTTTTTGTTTTCCATACTCTTTGTGAAACAACTGCTTTTGATTTCAATGTAAAATAATTTATTTTTAATTAAAGTATGTTATTAAAGAAATATAGGCTATAGAAAAGAATTACAGCAAAATCATTTCGAACGTATTTTATGTATTTTAATTACGTTTCGTATCGTTATGTGCGTAACAGCGCGAGATAAAGTCATTCTGTATGTCAATTCGGCGTGCTTGTGCCTTTAAGCGGAGCTTTATTCGCTCCAGTCCGCCTTAAAGCGCTAAGCATGTGTCTGTGAGGGCCTCCCCCTGATCGCCCTGCAAAAGCCTGCCTGACTGAGCTCTTAAGGTGGACCGGTGAGATATGCTGTATATCGCTTAATCATATGACTGTTATGAGCTCAGAAAGAGTTAATTCCCACGGTCTCTCTCTTACCCCAAGAATGACCCTGTTCCATAATTTGGATAAACATGTAGGTCTTCACAAGCCGTTTAATAATTAGCATAATAGGAGTCAAATTATGTCGGCAAATCACATTTGTAAATATCAGAAAATCAGTATTTGAAAAAGTAAGTCTAAATATGTTATAAATATCTCATTATCGCAAATAGCAGCACATTAAGCTACTAATAACACAATCCAAATAATAAACATTTTAAATTACGAATTTAATGTTAAAAATCAAACACATTTTTGTAGAAACCATTTTTATTGTAATTTGGTTCAGTTTATTAGAGCTATAGTACACATAAAATGGATCACTGGATTGATTTTTGAAAGCATTACTCCAGCATTTAAAATAGAGCTGATCAAATATATATAGAGTACAGACCAAAAGTTTGGACACACCTTCTCATTCAAAGAGTTTTCTTTATTTTCATGACTATGAAAATTGAAGAGTCACACTGAAGGCAACAAGGGCTATTTGACCAAGAAGGAGAGTGATGGGGTGCTGCGCCAGATGACCTGGCCTCCACAGTCACCGGACCTGAACCCAATCGAGATGGTTTAGGGGTGAGCTGGACCGCAGACAGAAGGCAAAAAGGGCCAACAAGTGCTAAGCATCTCTCAGGGAACTCCTTCAAGACTGTTGGAAGACCATTTCAGGTGACTACCTCTTGAAGCTCATCAAGAGAATGCCAAGAGTGTGCAAAGCAGTAATCAAAGCAAAAGGTGGCTACTTTAAAGAACCTAGAATATGACATATTTTCAGTTTTTTCATACTTTTTTGTTATGTATATAATTCCATATATAATTCCACATGTGTTAATTCATAGTTTTGATGCCTTAGTCATGAAAATAAAGAAAACTCTTTGAATGAGAAGGTGTGTCCAAACTTTTGGTCTGTACTGTATATATATAATTATGTACTGTATATTTTAATGTCTGAAAGGTAAAATCTAATGTCTCTGTGGTTTTTGTGTTTGGGAGCATATGACATACAGTAAATAAGATCTGGTTAAATCCATCAAATTTCCACTGCTGAGTAACTACCTATGTTAAGCCCCACACGGCAGGCTAGTATCAACAATCAAGTAAGCAGTAGATATTATTCTAACATGGTTTTGAAAAAGACAGAATTACTGTACTGAATCGGAAAAAAAACAGCTAGGTGTGAGAAAATACATTTCTCACATTACGTCAGCTGTGTGATAGGATTTTTCTTGTTCAATTAGCTTTCAGTGTGCGGAACAGATGTGTTCACAGAACTAATGGTCTTACTGAAATCCTTTATATTGAAGAGATTACCTTTACACATCTGTGATAGTAGAAAGGAACAGTTGCACAAAACTGAAAGAGTAAAGTATATATTTGCTGAAGACTACAAATTTTGTGACACTGACTTGACATATTTAATTTTACACTAACGTTTCAAAGCTCCTGGGGATTGTTAACTTTTGTTGTTTGGATTGTGGATCAAAACTCTCCTAAGGGATGCAAGTCCAGCACGACATCAACCACATGGCAGAAAGATTACAGTGAAACGTCAGGTGGGCTGCAATCTAAGCATCAGCACAAAGATATAGCAGTTTTAAGAAGACAGCATTCAATGACGACAGCACAAGCAGTTCTCAAAAATGTATTTATATTTGAGAAATACTCTAAGGAACTGTGATATTCATTTATGATGACCATAGGAACTTCAAGTAAGTGTTCAAAGGGTTGACTGTTGAGTATTTGGGTTTTTGTTTAAAATCTAACAAAATCTTTGTAGTCACTTAGGTCTATAGACAATAAGGTAGTTCACCCACAGTATAAGATGGAGAGGTAGACATTTACACAAACATTTAAACACATGCATTTAATGTATGAAAACAGTATAAATAAATAAATGTGACTGGTTGAAGTGCCTAGAATGATCCAATCTGATAATGCCACTTTTTATTTTTATATATGCAAACACATACAAAAAAGTATATATGTATTTATATAATTTTTGTATGTTGCTGCACACTTATTTTGTGTAATTTACTTGAACTACATGTTTAAAACAGTTGTGCTAGCAGAAATTTCATAAGATAATTTTGATCACAGTCTTCTCACCTAAATTTAATCTCAACTATTTAAGTTACAGGTTCATCGCCTCTTCGTAAAGCAAGTTACATGCTGCTAACTCAAAAATGCTAGAATGCAAAAAGTTGTACCTTTCAATTAAAAATTATTGTACAATCCAGTTATTTATATGCATTGTCAAACAGGGCTATGTATGTAAACTGACAGTTTATAATCTATGTATAAATACAATGCAGAATCTGTAAGAAGCACCTGGTGAAAATGTAACCAAAACAAAAAAGTAATAGTGCAGATCATTGTTACTTTAGTCCCTGCTTTGGGACCTAAATTTTTACCTTTTAAATTTTTGCAATACTTATCACTATTTTTCGTATTCTGTATAAATATGCTGTACATTTTTCCAGGTTTCGATTTGGGAAATGTTATTTACTTTAACAAATATAGCTTCTAAACCTCTTTATAAACCATGTGCATCTTGTTCTGTCACCATTCAGCTCATGGCACTGTTTTTACTCGACAGCCTTTGGGAATTAACAGGACAGAATGGTTTGGCTCCTCACTCTAATGTTAGGACTGCCTCTACTCCAGCAACCTGTCACTTCCCTTCAGGGGCGTAGCCATCTTTTCAGAAGTGAGGGGGACACACACAGAGACATATATATATATATATAACATTACGGCATAACATTTCTGTAATCTACATAGCCTACTAGTCAACAGTTTTTTTTAACAGTAAGATTTTTAATGTTTTGAAAGAAGTCTCTTCTGCTCACCAAGCCTGCCTTTATTTGATCCAAAGTACAGCAAAAGCAGTAATATTGTCAAATATTTTTACTATTTAAAAAAACAGTTTTCTATTTGAATATATTTTAAATGTAATGTATTCCTGTGATCAAAGGTGAATTTTCAGCATCATACCTCCAGTCTTCAGTGTCACATTAATCAGAAATTATTCTTAATATGCTGATTATCAATATTTAAAACAGATGACTACATTTTTTTCAGCATTCTTTGATGAATAGAAGGATCCAAAAATCAGCATTTATGTGAAATAAAAAGCTTTTGCTACATTAGACACTATATCATTCAAAAGCTTAGTCATTGTATATATATATATATATATATATATATATATATATAGATAGATAGATAGATAGATAGATAGATAGATAGATAGATAGATAGATAGAGATAGATAGATAGATAGATAGATAGTGAGATTTATGAGCTCTGTCAAATAAAAGGCAGTAAAGGTTTCAGTTTATGTGTATGCCTGCATTATTTAGAAATTAATACTTTTATTTAGCAAGGATTCTTTAAATTTATCAAAAGTGTTAATAAAGACATCATTTTACAAGAGATTTCTATTTCAGATAAATGCTGCTCTTCTGAACTGTCTATTCATCAAAGAAACCTGAAAAAATTCTACTCAGCTGTTTTCAACATTATCATAATAAGAGTTTTTTTTCTTGTCTTGTCTTTTTTTAGCAGCAAATCAGAATATCAGAATTATTTCTGAAGGATCGTGTGACTGGAGTAATGATGCTAAAAATTCAGCTTTGAAATCTTAATAAATAACATTTTGAAATATATTAAAATAGAAAACAGCTATTTTAAATAGGCTAGTAAAAACATTTCAAAATTTCACTGATTGCAGTACTTGGATCAAATAAATGCAGACAAGACTTCTTTAAAAAACATTAACAAGCTTACTGTTCAAAAACTTTTGACTGGTAGTGGATACTATAGGCAACTGTAATTGTTCTCTAATTTCTAGCTTTTAATTGGTTTAGAAATCTATAAATGCTGGACAATAACAAATAATAATGATTTGTTTATTTACTACAAACACTTTTTATCTCCTAATAAGGCAGAATCGTTTCTATACTGTAATAAATGCTATGTCAGTTAGCACTGCATTGTTCATATGCTTTATTTATCACCTGCTGGAGATTTTTTTGGACTTGAAAAAAACAATACCGAAAACTGTTTCATACAGCGACGCTGTTGCCCATATTAGGAGTTTCCTGTTATGTCTTTCTGCGCGAGAGCGCCCTCCGGCTTCGAGTATGAATGAAACACACACTGTTCACACACCGTGATGTTCATTTCGCTTTCTCGGTCCGAAAAAAACATCAGGTCATGTGCAGACTATCCTGTCTCTGAGTTTAAATCTATATTTTTTCACACCAGCTTTTGAAAACACACTTGCCCGAAAAAGTGCGGGGGACGAAGTTCCGTGATGAGTTGGGGGGGGTGGGGGGCACGTCCCCCGCGTAATCTACGCCCCTGCTTCCCTTGGCTCCAATTTAACACAATCCATAAACCACAACAACCTGAGCATCCAGGCAATTGGGGACTCTACCTGCATCACTTAATACAAGCTGGATTGAGGAAAGAGATGACAACAGATTTACCAAAGACCTGCTTTTATCCCTTCTGCTTAACACAAATGAGGGGTCTGGACAAGTAGGGCTCGCTGCAGCCTGCGGTGGACATCCAACCCCGCCCACATCCAAGCGTGACGTCAGATACCCCGCCCACATCCAAAGACGTCACATATCCAACCCTGCCCACCCGGATGTGCCATCATAAACCGCGCCTATATCCGTCTACGTCACGTTCTCATTAAATTTCAAACAGGAAGAAGCGTCGAGAAGACTGAACTGAAGAAGTTTGTGACGTTTTTAATCGGTAAAAGAAGGAAATATTGTTTTGCGATCGCCAGAAAGAAGAAGAAGTTGTTGTTATCTGTATTTGCCAGTTGCCCAGAAGAGGAAGAAGTTATCTGCCATGGCTGTAAGTAATGAAAAATTCGGTTTTTAGCCCAAAAGTGTTTGTCACACTCACTGTATGTGTCTGCTTAACGTTAATAGTTAAAATGGTAAAATGTACACATTAAATTATCAATGAATATTTTGTTAGACATGAAGTGAAACGATAGCACACAGGCACGTTATAAGGCTACCAACACTGCTGTGTTTACTTTCATAATGTCTATAATGCTCCTAACTGTATCCTGATAAAATGTATGTGCATTGATTCATCCTTCATGTTTTTTTTTTTATATCCCTGACACATAATACTGATCTCTCTCACACACACACACACACTCACACTTCACCTCTCTCACATACATGTACTCCCCTGGCCCCATGCAAAACACATGGAATATATTTAATGATATACACTGACAACTCTTGCACAATAACTTGTTTGAGCAACCACACAATTCACTATGTCTTACTATGTCTCTGTTCGTGGCAAATCTTTGTATCCTTCTATATACACATAATATTTATCATGTTTTACAGGATCCTACACCTCTGCAGTCCAAACCTGATCCAGAACAGTTCTGCCGTGATGGGGGGGTTTGAATGTCCCTGCTGCAGTTTCACCACTGAAGAGAAGTTATCTTTTACACTTCACCTTCTAGAGAACCACATAAGTCATGCAGTGGACCATGGAGGTATGGTGAGAGCATGTCTTTAGATAATGATTGGTTTTTGTGTTTTTAAATCATATATGCATGTATATGTATGTTGTATAATCTAAATATGTATGTGAATCTCAAAGAACAACAAGATGAACTGTAGTTTCTTGGGAACCACTAAAGTGATGAGAATATTGTTGTTATTTATCTATGTGTGTTTTGTAACTTGCTGTGTACACTCTACACTTTTGTTAATTTTTTTTTCTACAGGTTACTTCATCTTAAAATGAATGGCCCGTGGAAGATCATTATAACCAAGGTACGAGAATGCAATCATCAGTTTTTTTTTTCAGTCCTTGTTCTGTAGTTTTATGTATAAAAAAAAAAATAATTATACATTTAAATATTTGATAGAATATTCCAACCCAGAGAGAGGGACTGGATGGTGTTCTGTTCATGCTGATGGTAAGCAGTGAATTACAGATTCTGAGCAGTTATGGGGATGGCAGAAGTTTAGTTTAGTTTACATGCAGTATTTAGATGAATACGGTCTAGTGTTATCTGTATGTTACAGTAAATTGGTGTCAGTTAATTTCAATATTTGAATTTTCTCAATGGTATTTGTTGTCTGTTTCAGTATGCACTCTATATGGCCCTGGACTGGACATTTGACTTTAGCCAGGTGATGACCTCAAATTTTCTTTTGGAAGGTTTTCCTTTTTTATTTATTTATTTTTTCCAGAAGTTTTTTCAAATGCATTCTCAGTTTTTTATTTTGGGTTTTATCTGTTAGGATGACATCCCTCAGCTCCGAAGGTGGTGGTGTAGTTTGCTCTTGCAAAACATGTCCCATCCAAGGTACACACAACTGGTTAATGAAATGAAATTGATTCTTCTGCATTCAAACTACCCAGACACACTAAATGTTTCCTCCTAGAATGTTAGGCACTGCAGTAGCAAAACTTTGGAGAGGCCACAATGTTGAATGTTTAGAAATGTGTTGAATGCTTTGAGTGGTTGGAAATACTAAAAAGATGCTCTACAAATGGTCCATTTACCTAACCTTTGAGTCTGTCTTTAGGTTGTCAGAGTCCACCATCACCAAACAGCCAGCTAGTACGGAAACTGTGATGGGTCAAGATGACAGTGATGAGGTAAAAACATTTTTTTTTTTTTGTGAAAATAATTATAGTAATTTTAGATTTACCCCACAAACACAGTTTATTTTTTACTTTCAACAGAAGATCGAAGAGGAACTGAAGAGGAAGTTCATAAGGGACATTGGTGTAGCATGGTGCTGGGTTCAGAGCCACTGTGAGCTGTTCCATGGAGAGGTGACAGAGCCTGAATTTCTCCAGATGGACGAAGAAAAACAGTCTAATATAATCAAAGACTACCTGAAAAGAGAGACTGAGAAAGCAAGGGATGCCTGTGTGTTTGTCTTTGACAATCGTGAGGATATGGAAACGTTCTTATTAAAATGTGTTGATGAACAGGGGCTGAAAGTCAATAAAATGTTTCTGGGAGTTATTTAATTTATAATAATTTATTTACTCTACATTGTTGAATATTATTGTTTTGTGAAATAAATATAACAATACCCAAGGGATGTCTTTTTATTGATCTTTATGCATCCGTAGGACTTGGACACATTTTTATATATATTTGTGTTGATGGAAAAAGGCCCAAAAGTCAATGCCATGTTACTTACATAATCTATCAAAGCAACCAATGACTTAAGCCTATGTATGTGTAGCTTAGTCTATATAGAGAACCGTCAATCCTATCATGCAAATGTAGTTGCTCTTTTTTGCGAGGTGATACATTTTTTTTTTCCATGCTATAAAAAAATATTAGTGTGTAGATCATAATTGTTCTTGTATATAATTAAAAGGAAAACAAAAATACTTAAAACCAAATGAAGTATATAAATTTGCCAATTTCAGCAACATTTTTTTTTTATTTAAAATGAAAGAAATTTGAAAAATAAACACATTTAAAAAAAAGCAAAGAGGGGAGGATTCCAGTTATTGCATAACACCCATATTTATCCTTAAAATAGTGATATGATCACTAACATTCCTACCTTATAAGTGAAACATATTTTTAGAGAATTAGATAAATAAAAATGCCTTAAACAAAATTGTCTACTTAACTTTCATATTGTCTAAGGTATGTTACAATCGATCATAAAATATGTGAATTTGTCATTTACATAATCGAACAGCGGAAGGTATAAATATTATATTAATTTACCTAAGTATAATCAACCAATGCAGGCGTTTTACCGGCTGTTTGGATGAATTTACTTCCATACATTAGAGATGTGGCCTAGGTTTAATTTGTACTATTTAAATTTATTTAATACAAGTTATTTAACCTGTATTAGTAAAACGAAAGATAACATTATTTAATTTGATCCCCGAAACAATATACTTCCGATAAAATTGATTCAATTTTGTTTACGTCTTAAAATTGTACTTTGACAAAATGTTAATAAAAAAAAAAAAAAAAAACATACTTCCGCCATTTTTGCACATGCGCACAACACATGAGTTGTCACCTGGCATCACCCGATGACGTATTTTTACGTATGGCATAGGCGTGGCGTCTGACGTCACACTTGGATGTGGGCGGGGTTGGATGTCCACCGCAAGCTGCAGCGAGACGCTCCTCGGTCTGGAGGAAACGGACTTCAGCAGAGCCTAGAGGTTATGCTGCCCTCTACTGGTCTACTGGAGATGGACATGTTAATTCCAGACAGATCAGAGAATCAAGATTTTGACATGCAAGATTTAGGCCCTCACACTGCCCCTCCAACTCCACTTAAACTAACCCAGCATATTAATGAAGATGATCAAGATATAAATTTAGCAAATAATAACTCTGATCAAACTACTTTCACAATGGCTGTTTAATTGACTACACACATCCACACCCACATAAATAACAATGAAAGATTGAACAAAGACCAACCTTTGTTGACAACTATCAAACCAACTATAGAGACAAACAGTACAGGAAAGTCTCTAGTCAATATGTATTTAGTGACATTTAATATAGACAAAGAGGTGAACAACAAAGACATGGAGGCTTCTCAAGATATAGAGTACGTTGCATCCACACAGAATATAAGCTCAACCACAAAGCCTGTAATGTTGGGAGACAATGGCACCCTTGTAACACAGTCCAGCTCCATCCCAGGGTTTCTTGATCTCACAGTGGGAGAGGAACGTTATGGCACCAACCATCCGCCTGCAGCCACACCTCCGTTACAGACTAGTAAGTATTTATCTGAGAGATTTATTCTGTTAAACAGTGGTGATGTTTTTTGAATAACCACTGCAATGTCAGTTCTGAAAAAGAAAAAACAGAGCATGAATTCATGGATTGTTCTTATTAATTTCAGGTAAGAAGAGACGTGAAGAGACTACATCTGATTTACCTGTGTGGTCATCATCCACAACTCCATCTGTTTCACAGACAACAAATAGAGCCATAGATTATTAAAAAAAAGTAATCACGAATATTGGCATACCCTTGCTTGGGAGCAGGGGCGTCGGACTGGGGGTAAAACCAGTACTGATTACCAGGGCCCCAAAGGAAGAGAGGGCCCTTGAAAAGTCTGGAATATATATTTTCAAGGTGTGGGGGTGGGACCCATTAGGACTGCCTATCCATAGGGCCCGGAATCTTGTGAAGCGCCCCCGCTTGGAGCCATTAATGCTACAGACACTTACTTTTTGTTGGGGGTTATCACTTTGTTTAGGAATCTTTTTCCAATCTCTGAAGCAACTCTTCTCCTCCCACTGGACCCCACTACCAAGATGGAGTGCCCCTAAGAGCTTAGAAAAGATTGTCAGATGAGTGCTGTTGCTGTGTGCCCTCCTTGGAGTGCTCTCTTGTACACTGCAAATCTATAGTTTTCTCTGGCTGTATTGGTTACTTGGTGACTGGCGCAGATTTGGGTGGGGCTGGTGGCTTGGGCAGCTCTCTGCAGGACTGCTTGAGCTGGCCCTGAGCTTCTCTCTTTTACTACTGGGATCTAGGGTGTTCTGGAGACCGCAAGGAAGTAAGCAGACAGCTAAGAGAGCAGGGAAGAGGAAACTGGTGTCAAAGTGGGACAGGCTGTGGGACAGGTTACAAATGGGACCTTGGAGGAGACCAGATAGGAACTTGGTTGAACTGTTGCCAAATAACTGGAAAGATCACAAGCAGCCTCCTGCAAATGTCAGCCATTCAGTCATCCAAAATCAAGCAACACCAGTGACCTCAATAATGACTGTGCATGACAATGTTGCAAGTATTGGTGGAGGCATCCTATACAGCAGCAGTTATGACCATCACGCCTCTCCTCTGTGGACTAGTGGTGTGGAATGGCAAGAACACAAGTGCTTTCTTTCACTTATTGAGTTTGACCTTCACCCCCCTGCACCCATGAATCTCCATCACAGCACTGACAAGGCCCTCCATCATGCCCACTTGCTTGGTGTAAGTACCCTTTTCACCCCTTCAGCACCCTCCTGGACCCAAAATGAAGGATCAGGTGGATTACTCTGTGATAATGTTGTATCACCCTCCTTTGTCTGAAAAGCCAGCCAGCTGTGGTTTTGAAGCGAGTACACAGGGATGTCTCTTGTTGCTCCATCCCGGGGCTGTCATGTCAAACAACAGGTTAGTGATGATAAAGAGTGATAATTGCAGAGTACTGCTTCAACCATGTGATTCCTTGCATTAATTTATTTGAAGAAAATTATTTATCATCTTTCTCATCATATAACAGGGTGGAAGAGGGTCAGAGCAGATGATGCTGAAGTTCTAGGCATGTCCCCTAATTTTTTGCATTCACTCAAAAAGCTGAAAGGACCTTAAGCTTGACTAGTTTTCAGCTTTTAGTTGATGGATCATGGCAGCGTCTGCTTCTAATGTACACTCAATGCTCCTTCACATTGGAAATACTGATGGTTCAGTGGATGTCCATGCGCCATTCACAGGAAGCTGTTGGCTAAAGATGATAAAAGAAGTGCATTTGACAAGACTGTCATTCATAGTATGTCTAGTTGTACTGTGTTTACACTAACTGATATTCATGTCTTCCTCAGGACTCTGAAATGCATTCCCTTTGATGTATGGTGACCGGAGGTCACTTTTTCCTGCCATTTGACACGGCCAACAATGGCACCAACAATGCCTGCTGGACCCAGACATGCAACAGATGTTTGACTCTTTCCCTTTTGGAAGACCCTGGTGGTATCCTCCATATCCTGTGCAACCTACAACAATTACAACTATTCCTTTTCAATATCCTTTCTAGCAACATTGATTGAATCAGTCAATCTTTTGTTCATTATCTGGCTCGGCTCAGTGTCCATCTTCAGTTCTCTCTTCACAGCAGTTCAGTCAGTGTACTGTTTGAGTAAATTAATTACTCTGGGATATTGGTTTGTTTTAACTCAGAGGGAGTGTCAGCCACATTAAAAAAGTTAACAGCTTAAGTCATTTGTGGATTAATGCTTATTGGAGATGCAAACCATTTCAAACGATTCAGTTCGATTTGGTGAACTGGTTCAAGAAGATCCGGTTACATCAAGTGATTCGTTTGCGAACCAGATATCACTAAACTGCAGTGTTTTGAACACGCTCACAACAGACCCGGAAGAGAAGACAATGCTGAATAAAGTCATAGTTTTTGTTATTTTTGGACCAAAATGTATTTTCGATGCTTCAAAAAATTCTAACTGACCCTCTGATGTCAAATGGACTACTTTGTTTTTTATTACCTTTCTGGACATGGACAGTATACCGTACATACGTTTTCAATGGAGGGACAGAAAGCTCTTGGACTAAATCTAAAATATCTTAAACTGTGTTCCGGAGATGAACGGAGGTCTTACGGGTTTGGAACGACATGAGGGTGAGTCATTAATGACATAATTTACATTTTTCGGTGAACTAACACTTTAAGGATATGAGCGAGGGGTGCAAGGAAATTAATTTCCTTATTTTTTTCCTTATTTTCTTATATTATTTTTTTTTTGTAATAAATACTGTTTTCCTGTAGCTCAAGTGGTAGGGGGTTCGAATCCCAGGGAACACATGTTAGGAGAAAATTGTTAGTCTGAATTCAATGTAAGTCGCTTTGGATAAAAGTGTCTCCTAAATGCATAAATATAACTATAATATAAAATAATGACATGTCCACAACAGCAAAGGTGTTCAAATGCTGGACATCCACACACCACGCCACATTATTATCAACCACTACGTACACCTCCATAATAATGTGCTCACCTGTCAATTGTAAAAAAAAAAAAAAAAAAAAAAAAAAAAAAAATTAACTCTCTGTTTGTGTTCTACTGAAGAAACAAAGTCGACATCTTGGCAGTAAGCAGATAAATATTAAACAATTTTCATTTTGGGGTGAATTATGCCTTTAAGATGCTGTTGTTTGTTTTTAAATCTCTTAACAATCATGCTCCATCTTATCTTAAAGATCTTATACCTTTGCCATTGTTGTTTTATTGTCTGTCTTGTTTGCTTCTTTTCTGTGTTTCCTTTTCTCTTTTTATTTTATTTTACATTGTTCAGTACTTTGGATAGCTTTGCTATATTTAAATGTAATAAATAAAATTTACTACATAATACTAACTCCTTTAAAAATTAAATCAAATTCAGTGTATCTAAAACTGGTTACAGATCCATATCCCTAAAGCACTCTTATGCCAGGTTCACACTGCATGATTCTTGCCCCGATTTTCACTCACAAATACGCCAACAGGTTTTGCAAAATGCTGCCAAATGCTAGAAATCTGAAGCAAATTGGTGCTTGTTTATGTGAGTAACAATCATGCAGTCTGAATTATCAAAGACATAATCTGAGAAAATCGCTGATGCCCGTAAGATATTTGCCACACTAAATATTTGGACCTGTCAGCGATTCAAAATCTGTGTGAAGAGTTCTGACTGAAAAATACACCAGTGATGACCTACAGCCAATGAGAGAGCAAGAAACAGGGCAGCTGGAAGTTCAGACAGGAGTTATATGAAACATAGTGTGTGAACCAGACAGAGTTGTCGGTGATTCTTCCTATACTGCAAAGTTATGCAGTGTGTAACCTGTTGCCAATCCATCGTACAATGTGAACACAGCAGCAATGCTACCCCAGATAGTCGTGCAGTGTGAAAACAACGGTGATCTGATGACTTTGAAAATCGTGCAGTGTGAACTAGGCATTACTCAATAGAAAATTCAAGATAGATGCAATCCCTTAAAAGGCTTGTCAGTAATTGGCCACTGTTATGATTGGCTAACATAATTACATAGTATCAGCACCCTCGCTATTGCATGTGTGAGTTTTTTGACATGATAAAAAAAAATCCTTAAGACAAAGCATAATGAAATCCTTTATTTACGGTTTGTGAGGCAGCTGCAGTCAGATCTCGTACCACTCCACCTTTCAACAAATGTTTCTTTGTGAACTCTACATGACACTGTGCCTCGTTTACAAAATGCTCCGAACAATCATGATCCAGGACGACATTAAGGGTGCTTTCACACTTGGGTAAGCTTGCCTGGTCTGAAACAGAGTTCGAAAGTGTGGCTGGCTGACCTGAATAATTTTAATCACCTGGATTAATAATAATACTAGCCTATTGATAATAATAATAAGAAGAACAAGATGAAAGAAAGAAAGAAAGAAATTATGGAGTGGTGCTCTTTACACCACTAATAAACCCTTTATTAAAATTATGAATGGATTAGTCTAAGCCAAATCTCACAAAGAGCACCCCCTTTATAAAATGCAATTATCTTCAGATCATCTAGATCTCACAAAGTTCCTTTATAATCTATGAATACACTGCACATTTAATCTCTTATTTACGCCGTGTCTATTCTTTGTTTGTAATAATGAAGTTGTGTGCGTGCATCTGCCAGTATGCTATTATTTTGCAGTTTGTACATTCCAGAAAATCTCTTGCTCCCAAATATTTCAAGGCTCCCACGGCAGGCCAGACGTTAACCTTACTTTTAATGACTGATATTTTGTTTGACTCATTGTTGTCTGGGTTTTGGTTTGAAGATGGTAATAAAGTCATAATCCAAATGTTCTGTTAGTATAGATGGCTGTTTTATTAGTCTATAAACATTAAGTGGAGCTGCTAGTTGAAATCCGGGCAGACATAGCCATCGGCGCAAAAAAATTAACCCAGTAATGTTAAACATCGGTACAACGGCAACGTCTTGTCCCTGGCCAAAAATAGTAGAGATAGGATGGCACAAATAATTTAAAATTTGTAACCGAACATTTCCTAAAAATGCATTCATTTGGAACTATTTTTTAAACAGTGTATGTCGGAGGAACGTCTTTTCAACGGTAGATTGTTACATAATGCCAGTAGATGGCGGCCAGTGACTTGATACAATTTATTTCAAAATCTCCACAAACAAGTTTTTATTCATTAATTTCAAATAATCATTTATTTAAATAAATATTTTAAACTCATTTATAACATTAAAACATAGTCAAATTAGCATTTTCTTCATATTATCATACGATTCACCACAGCTTAAAAAATGCATAGGCTATATATCTGGCATCTAACTAATATTATTAGTAGTCTATTAGTAGTCTACAGTTCGTCCCCCTTGTTTACACTGCATACGTCTCAGGCTAACATTACGGCAAACATTGTGTGTAACACAGAAACTCACGTACAACAGGAGGATTTATATTTGTTTGAACTATTCCTTTACGCGAAAGTGTGAGTGCGGCATTTTGACAACCACTAAATACTGCTTTTGGCACTGAATGTTGTCACAATGCACCGAAAGCTGGTCTGCCAACCGCCAATAAATCAAGAAGAAGAAGAATGTTGACACTTTGTCATATCGTGCCACGCTCCCTCACGCGTTGTGAGCGCGCAGCTGACGTCACCGTGGGAGTGTTCCATCTGGAGAAATTAACGGACATCAGCAATTCTCTCTCAGCGCCAATGTAAGTTGTAACCGGTTGTAACCGCAGAACGCGCACGCTTTTGCCTTTCACACATATACAGCGTTAATTCGAAAACGTCGCCCATATGTTGTAGTTCGAATTGTGGGGCTGGGCGCAGTCGTTCAGTATGTTGGCTGAGTTAGCGAGCTAGTCGGTTTAGCCTGTATTGCTGATGACGTTAGCAGCATAGCAGTGCGCTGCTCGCCGAGATCAGGTGCAGCATGTCAGACGTCACCAAAACCTTACATTTATGCCAAACCATTTTACTGCTAACCGCTCCTAATCACACAGATCTAATACACGGAATGTACACTTTAAGTGTCATATGAATACAATAAAAAACACAGTTCATAGTACAGATCATTGCATTCTTATAAAAACAACGGTGTTATCGGGGATTTGAAAATTCACTACTGACTGCAGTAGCTTTATACACTTTCAGTTTATTATTGAAAAACCTAGATGACTTGAAAAAAATATATAAAAACTATATGTTTTTGTTGTTGCTATTACTAAGTTATATTTTGCTAATAAAATAAATTCAAGACCTTCATTTGTTTTCGCAAGATGAAAATATCTTTCATATGCACAAATACGTAATTTATCAAAGAGAATTACAACCAAAAACAGTTGTAAAGTGTTTTTTTTTCTTTAAAGTTGTAAATCTAAAAGTGTACCTGGAAGATCTGAAAGGAAACAAGTCAAAATAGTTTTGTTACCGGTTGTTATATTTAAATGAATTATTAAATTATTATTTATTGTGGAAATACTTGATCTTCCACGTAAGGGGTGCTTGTTGGTAAAATAATAATTTAAATTTTCATTTCTTAATGGTTAAACCACAAATCAACAGGAATCTCAAGCCACCCACATGCAGGTAAATGTGTCGTTTGTATGCTGCTGATGCGTGGTGCCAGCCAAACAAGCTCATTGGCGTGATCAGATGCTGATGCTGTCTGTTTGTATGACTTTGACTTAGACAGCCTAGAAGACGGGGTTGGTCGTCCTTCCTTCCGCTTGAGCGGTTTTAGCGCAATGTTTCCGATGTTGTTTTTTATAAGTCTCTCTCTGCTGATGATCGTGTGCAGCGGCGCGTTAGATCGACCATCTAATAGTATTATCCTGGGTTGGGCGTAAACTGCCCATTTACCAGGCTAGCCGGACAGCTAACTCAGCTAGCGAACGCATCAACGGACAGTCCAGGAAAATGATCGGATTAATTCAGCCTTCAGCCACATTCGCTTGTCTAATAAAGTGAAATGGGTGTGTATTCGTGTTTTAGCCCTATGTGTTACATGTCATCGTGAAATCTGACAGTGACGGCTCGAATTATAATGGCACGACGAGAGCGTTAGCTTCATACACTTAGCCCATGTTTTTTTTAGTTGCAGTTTTTGACGTTATTTTAATCACTCTTGTTTTTGTTTTACGAGCATGTTTACCATCAGATGGACCGCATGTAGCCTAAACTAACCCATCAAGTTGGTTATAATTAAGTAGTCAACAGTCATGTGTAATGTATTAACAGTCATGTTTGATATGTAGACTTGTATATGCTTGTTTTCTATATGCTTTCTGCGTGAAATTCTCACACATGGATGTTTGGCTGTAAAATGGTCTACTAGTTAAATATGAATTCCATAAAATAGTTTTTTTTTTTTTTTTTTTTTCATTTTTAACACACTAGGATTGATATTCATGATATTAATGTTCTGCTGCCGGACAAGAGTTTCCTCCACATTTGTTTGGAGAAAAGGTCTACTTCTCTACATAACTGAATTTTATAATTTTTTAAAACTCTTTTTCAGCATGTGATAATCCTACATTTATGAGGGGCAAGTTGACTGAAGTGTCAAGAGGACAGCGTATTCATCACTGAGGGTCATTGTCTATGTGCAGTTTTGGATTTCCTCTAAGATTTATCCACAGTATCATATTTCTGTGTTGAGAAGAAGACTAAGCAGGATGACTAGAACTGAAGGTATGGAGAACTGTTTATGCCATTCATCACATTGGTTTTTATTCAGGAAGGATTTTGCAAGAAATATTTTGCAAATTAAGTTATGCTGAATATACCAGCAGATAGACGCATGGAGAATTATAATGCCAGTGTTGTTGGATGTGCTGAGTGTCCTGAATGTCTTGACTGTAGTGGAGTGTATTATTGCTCAAAGGCACACACACATATAGACAGTGATGTGACTTTGGCATGCTATGAGAATGGGACTGGGGCAGAGAGTGATGGAGAGAATAAGCTGACCCATTTCAGTCACAGAAAATACAGTGCTTTTGAAGGTGTAGGAGTGTAATAATTCATTCGTTTCCAAGATAGACTGGTTACAAATCCTGCAGATGCACTTCATCCATCTTGAAAATATGACTTTTAAATAATTAAGCCTCTATGATCCGTTTAAATGCTAGAATTTGCGATTTGTTAAAATTTCATACTGTATTTTAAACTTATATTGATAAATTAGGTTATAGGGTGAAATAATAAGGTTGTTTATCTAGCAGGGCCTCGAGTTTAGGTTTTCAGTGGCCCTGTGATAATGTTATAGCTAGTTTAGCTGTTGTTAACAACATGTTTATATATCAGACATTTTTTTAAAAGTGAATCTACACAATATCAAACAAATTAATTTGCTCTTCTGCTAAAGATCTGTCTTATAGGCACAAGGCTGCAGGCTAAATTCTCCATGTATTAGTTCATGAGTCAACTAGTTTTCTAACAAGACAAGTAATACTTGAAAGGGAATTAACCTAAAAAAGAAATGTCTTGAAATGTATCCTTTTTTAAAGCACTGCTTCGATACACATGTCTTTGGTCATTGAGCTGTGTCTCGCTCATTTTCTTGAGCAACCTACTATGATTGGTGTGTTATAGTGTTAAGATGAGGTGCCATGTTAAAAATAGTCCATTTGTTAATTCCAATTACTTGTGCAATCAAACTGAATTGATAAAATTAGCTTTTGAATCGAAGCCAGTGAATCCTAAATCAAATTGAGTTCCTGTAGCTCAGCTGCCTGGTAGAGCATGGCACTAGCAACAGTAAAGTCATTGATTGGAATTCAGGCAAACATAAAAATGGATACCATGAAAGTCACTTTGAATAAAACCACATGTTAAATGGATGAATAATATTTTTATATTCATCCATTTAACATGTGGTTTTATTCAAAGTGACTTTCATGGTATCCATTTTTATGTTTGCCTGAATTCCAATCAATGACTTTACTGTTGCTAGTGCCATGCTCTACCAGGCAGCTGAGCTACAGGAACTCAATTTGATTTAGGATTCACTGGCTTCGATTCAAAAGCTAATTTTATCAATTCAGTTTGATTGCACAAGTAATTGGAATTAACAAATGGACTATTAACATAACATAAATAAATAAATGCATGGCCAACTTTTGAAAGTTTAGAAAGAGCTTTCACACAATGTAATATGAAAACATGCCCATGACACACATGCCACTATTGGCTTGTTGTGACCTTTTCTTTTGCAATTATATGATGAAGGAGAGTTAAATATCAACTATAAACTACTAGAACAGACTGGTGACAGGAATGTTGCTCACACAAGTCTCTGAAGGTACCGTCATTACACTCATTTTTTGGTCTGCTAGAATTGGTGTGACAGCACCTCAGGGTGTTCTTGGGTGTGTGCAGGGTCTGTTAAACTGCTGTTGTGTTGAATATGATTGTGTTATAGAATAGCTGTGCCTGGCATGTGCGTCACTCTGTCACTCGTTCGTTTAATTATGCATGTAGGACACAGACACATCAACACTCTTCTCTGGGTAAAGCTTCACAGACATGACTGTTCATTCACTGCATGTGTCACCTTGCTGTCGTACCACTCCCACTTCTGGAGGATATTGTGTTTCTGAAATAATTAAGGTCTGGATTTGTTTACTGCTTAACTGTGCGTTTGTTTCCTGCTTAACTAGGTGTAGGACTTTAGGTTTGTCTGGATTGATGACATGTTTCTCATTTTCTGTTTGACCATTGATGGTTGATCTTGGTGTGGTTGGGATTTAGGTTCACAAGATGATTTTTGGCAGTGCACTGTTTTGCAAATGGTAAGAGGAACCATTTGTATATTTCCCAGAACACTGAAGATGGTGAGATTGATATTCATGAAGTGCTGTAAACCACTGGTACCATGTGTAATGTAAGAATTTGGATTTGAAATACTATTCATTTAAAATGGGAAAGTTTTTATGCATGTAATTTCATTATAAAGTAAATTGGTTTGGTTCATATCTTAGTATTCTTTAGAGTTCAACAGTCAGATTCCAGAAGTAAAAATGCCATTGGTTTTCTCTATAGAGAAATTGAATCACGTTCACGTAAGCATGGGCGCCATCATTTTCCAATTATAATGTGTCAGATTTCCATTAAAGCATTTCTACTAATAGTATTTGTAATGTAATTCTGTAATTTTGCCTTCGCTATGTAGATTTTACAGGCAAGTTTACTTTTAATATGGACCACAGAAAGACGGAGTATTTTGTGTATTTAGTGGGGTGTCATAATTAGGGATGCACTGAATGTTAGGTAACATTATAAAAAAAAAAATAGCAAAAAAATATATTTCGGTGTTCAACCGAATAAGCGAAAAGGCTGGATAATATGTACCGAACAATGACTAACGCGATAAAATAAGAGGCACGCACTAATGCGGCAAACATGTCAGCAGTCTGAAAGTATTTAAAACTATCAGTGAAAGATGCAGAACTCATTACAAGCACAAAGCACCGACAGCGAGAGACAGTTTAGTGCTGCTGCTGCATCATATGTCTCCAATTAGAAGAAGAGGTGGCTGATGCTGTTGGTTAGGCTACTGTATGATGATTGAAATTGTGAAATGGGCTCAATAGATTTGTAAATAAACTGCAGAAGGATATATTTTCTAATGCACGCACAAATTTCACGTATTCTAATAGCACTGGACGAGATCGTGGTGCCCGGGTTTAAAGTCCAAAGCACTAGGAAAATCTGCGCTGAAACTGTGTTGCTCAGTAACATTTTCGTGATTTTTTTTTTTTAAAGGCATGTCAACCCTCTACGGACACCTTGGCAATTGAATTGCCATTGGCTAGTAAATTATTTTGTTTACTCGCCAAACATATACATATGTATATGTTTTTAAAATGGCATAGGTTTTTAAATACCTGAAAGTACATACTTAACATCAGTCAGTCAAGCATTATAATATGATATCTGGTTAATAGTGTTCCTGTAGCTCAACTGGTAGAGCATTGCGTTAGCAAGTGCAAGCGCAAGGTTGGGAGTTCGATTCCCCGGGAACACATGATAGGTAAAAATTGATAGCCTGAATGCACTGTAAGTCGCTTTGGATAAAAGTGTCTGCTAAATGCATAAATTTAATTTAATTTTTTTATTTAATTTTTAAATTTATAATCAAGTATTATTTAATGATAGAAATTTAGTAATTTTAAATTCATAACCATGTATGAATGCACAGACATTTTTAACTGAATTTAGGACTGGTGGTGGTGCTTTGTTTGTCATTCAGTGTTTCTGTAAAAAAAAGAAAAAAGCGGAAAAAATTATTAATAATACTGATAAGAAGATAATAATAATCCAAATTCTACTAATAACAACAACAACAGTAAAACATGCACTAAGGATGAGCGAGCTGCTGTATTCATGAATATTAATCAGGTTGTGTCCATTCACGGGAACTGATTTGCTGAAATCAAAACAGGGACAATAATAAGTGAGCACCAGCCAATGAGATTGTCGTTTGTGCATTAGTTCTGCCCACTACCGGAAAACCTGGCAGTTTTTAAAAACTGAAGAAAAAACAATCCAAAGGACCTCACGCATGTGAGAGAAAGCGACGTGAGTCGTGCTTCTTCAGACTACAGTTTAAGGTACACCAAATACACAAACATAAGTACGCTGTGCAATCCATTGAGATGAACTGAAAAATATCACAGATCGCATGATGGAGATTGAAACTCTGAAGCGCTCAGTCAGAGAGTGTTTGGCGAATTAATATATATCTGTGCTAAACTTATACCCTCAAACTCACACACTGGCGAGTAAAATCTGAGAATTTACTAGCCATTGGCTAATATTATACATCATTTAGTCGCCAGAGTGAAGATTTTGTCGCATATGCGAGTGATTTACTCACATTCTGTAGAGGGTTGCATGTGGCAATGTGATGTATGCGACAAACATCTTCCCAAATTCGTAATGAGAATAATTTATAAATCTGCATGTTGTTGTCAACAAGCACTGAGATCTTCCTGCAGGTTTCTGCCAAAATAAAAGCAGAGATAAAGCAACAACTTTTTCAGATTTTAGTCTATGCTGTGTTCTGTCAATACATAAACTTCATAAATTGATGGCTACTTCTTAACAAGATTTTAGTCTATGCTGTGTTCTGTCAATACATGAACTTCATAACTTGAAGCGCACTTGTCGTCCAGTAATTGCAAACAGCTTAGTGCTTTACTTTTTAATAAACACAGTATCAGCTTTAAAATTATTCAAAATTCATAACGAAATACAAACAATTAATAGTTTTTTTGGCGCTCTTTAATGCAGCTGGCGCTATAGTTTTAACAGATTGAAAACGGATCGAAAGTGTAAAAGACCTACACTCTTAAAAATAAAGGTGCTCAAAAGGTTCTTCATGGAACCATTTTTGGTTCCACAAATAACCATTCAGTCAAAGGTTCTTTAAAAAAAAACTATCTCTATCTTAACTTTTTATAATCTGAAGAATCTTCTTTTGCCACAAAGGACCTTTTGTGGAACGTAAAGGTTCTTCAGATGTTTAAGTTTCTTTCTGAAACCATTTAGACAAAAAAAAGTTATTCTATGGCATCGTGAAGCCATTTTGAGTGGATGACAACATTTACATGATGCATTGAGGAGAAGCCCAAATTATACTCAGTGGCCAAGTGACGCTTATTGTCTATGATATTGGTACAGATTCTGTGTAATAAACAATTCATGAATCATGACTGTATATTTTATGTTGGAAAAGACATTTAGTTCCCAGTTTAAGTGAACCTTAGTTCCCAGGTCATCAAGAAGATGGATTAAAAATGCTGATAAGTCAAGAAAAGATGGGAAATAAACACATGGCAGTGTGATTGAAATGTTAAAATGTAAAAAAAAAAAGTAATAATAAAAGAATAATAATAAAATAAATAAAACACGTTTATTATGTGGCACCTAAAATATTCTGGTCACACTTTATTTTAGGGTCCAATTCTCACTATTAACTAACCATTAACTATGACTTTTGCCTCAATTAACTCCTTATTTGCTGCTTATTAATAGTTTATAAGGTAGTTGTTAAGTTTAGGGTATTGGGTAGGATTATGGATGTCACGCATTATATGTACTTTATAAGCACTAATAAACAGCCAATATGTTAATAATAGACATGCTAATAAGCAACTACTTATTAGTGTGAATTGGACCCTATAATAAAGTGTTACCAATATTCTTATAGGAGCCAATGTCTCATTACTCAATATTTTTGTTTGGAGCCTTGCCTACTCATAATAGCTTGTTCAAGCATAAAAAATACCTGCAAGATACTTTTTTTTACCATTATCCATGCACCAGAGCGGAATGTGGATGTGGGGCACCCTATAATTTGCACACCCCTCGAAGGGAGAAGAAGCTCATCGACTTTGGTTAAAAACCTAACAGTACATTCACACAGGGCGTCGGCATTAATGCTTCTTTTTTACTTTGAATAGGTGACGTCGTGTCTTGCCGAATTGAATTGTGGGTCTATCGGCATCTCGTCACTGGCTTTGCTTGTGGAAGAAGTTGAACATTTCTCAACTTTTCAAGTGTCAACGAAGGCGTCAGCCTATCAGATAACTTTATGCAAATAGCCTAGCTCAGACGCTAACCAATTGTGGTCCAATGCAGTTGGCTGTTCAAACGTCAGACACGCCCTCCATCAAACGTAGACTCCAATGCCCTGTGTGAATCTAACATTAAACTTAAAGAATCCACAGAAATTTCCATTCGTTTACTCTTTCGACTTCATTGGTGACAGACCCACGGAAAATCATCCATTCTTCATGTGAAGACTCAGAGACGATGTCTCGTCAAGACTTATCCACAAACAGGTATGTTACAACTTCTTGTAAAGTTACGTGCACTAACAAAAGACATTGTTTGAACCATTTCTTTATCGATGACACTCCTATTGGGCATGCATAATATTAAGTGCTAAGCTGAAGTTTTTGATAATGGTAAGAAATTGTTACAAAAAAGCGCATAGAGAGATACCTACAATTAAAATTCTGTCATTTACTTACTCTAGAGTTGTTCCAAACCTGTTATTTTCTTTTTACTGCTGAACACGAAGGAAGATATTTCGAAGAATGTTTGTAACCAAGCAAATCTTGGGTTCCATGCACTCCCATAGTAGTAAGAAATAATACTATGGAAGTGAATGGGACCATTATTCCAAATATCCTCCTTTGTGTTCAGTAGAACAAAGAAATTTATACAGGTTTAGAACAACTCAGGGTTGAGTAAATTATTAAAAAGTCAAATTTTTGGTTGAACGATCCCTTAAAGTCTGCATGAACCAGAAGCTGCTGCCAAATTTATTTCAGTGTATTGATGTATTTCCAGCTGAAACGGAATATTGAATAGAGGTCTCTCGCTCATAGCAATCTAATGATTGGAGGGGTGTGTTTATGGATATTCTGTCCAAGCTGTTAAGTGACGTCATCAGAAAAGGAATGCTATTCCAGAGCGGAAGTAAATGTTCAGACTTTGATTAAAGATTACGAAGACAAACTATTTTTTTTGAGTGGATTAACCTGAACGGATTTATTGTTTACATCAAGACTAGCAATGTGCGCTTGTAAAGTAAATAAAGTCAATCTTGATTTCTCATGGTGATTGTATTGAATAAAAGTACCACTGTACTGCGACTGGAACCCTATGGTGCCATGTAAAAAATACTTATGCTACTTTTTTTGCGATAATTTTTGTAAATGGGGGTGTAGAATTTATCAGTTTCTCCTGAGGATCTGACTGATTTTAGTGTTGTTTTGCAGATGATGAGCAAGGTGACCATGAGACCGTACAAACGAAGCCATTCCAGCTGCCCCTTCAGTACAGTGATGCCTGCACTCAGTAGGAGGTCCAGGCATAGACTGACCACACTTAAGCCTCAGGGGATCTAATAATGTTACACAAGGCAACACAGTTCAACAGTGAAGATCCCTTAGCCCTTACCATTCTCAAGAATGACACTAGCTCTTTATTGTACACTGGCTTCACCCTTAGTGTCTTAAAAGAACATGTTAAACATCTCCAGTAATTCTACACTTCCAATTTTATGATGCACATAATGGATCAAATTCTGATGACCATATTGAAGTTGAAGTTGAATTTACTTCGAAGAGATCTTGCTGAATGCTTTGATGTGTCCAAGAGTGTAATAAACCGAATTTTCTCCTACTGGATTTATAATGGAGGAGCACATGAGAGTGTACAGTCCATGGCATTTTATATAAAATAAAGAATGGTGTAGTAATTTTGGACACATTGTGTAGTTGTTTGGAATTATTTAGTGTGACCATTAAATATACAGTTTTTACACAAATATTTTCAAGATCTTAGTACTTCTTTCTCCTTATATATATATGCACACACAAATACACAATTAAAATGCAATTTATTTAGATTTTTTCCTCCACTGAAAATGATACAGTTTAGCAGTGCTAGGTAAATAATCTAAATATTTCACCTTTTCAACAACAAACAAATTGAAAACATTCCGAATAAGGGTGTCAAATTAATAATTGCATCCAAAATAAAAAGTAACACACACACACACACATATATATATATGCCTATATTAAAAAGTACACAAATATATTTTAGTTATTTATAACTTTTATTTTTAATGCAGTTATTCAGCCCTTATTCTCCACTGTATGGTAATCAGTTTACAGATAAGGACAATATATATATATATATATATATATTTCATTAGTACTTTAAAACTATCAAAAAGTGCTTTCACAAATGAAAGACAAAAAAAGGCGACATTACCATCATTTATAATTTACCAATTACCTAAATCCTCAAAACAATCATATAACAATAGTTGGACTCACGTCTGCTTTTAAAAACACAAATTTGCTTTCTGTTTCATGTACCAGGACTGGACTGACTTTTCCACTGTTCAGGTACTGATATGCCTCATTGCTTTTATAATTCCACATCGAAGACCTGTCTACTCCCAAGTGACAAAACGAAATAATAAAAAAAAAGTCCTCATAAGTTATGGCAGTTCATTTCATCCTCCCACTGTGTTATACAACGCGGGCTCCCACCACATCGCTCCTTGTGCTCCTTACCTGCCGGCAAGCAAAACAGAAGTTTAAAACATTATAATGAAGTACGTCATCATAATTACTTCCTTGTTGCTAAATAAGGTGGATAAACTTTTAAAGACAGATGAGCTACAAGGTTGTTAATGTTTTGTATCTTTTGTTACATTTTCAAATACTTCTGCTTCAAATCAAAGTTTGTAATGCTGCAGTTCACTTTGTAGCTGGACATTTCATCAGTCATATTGCATTAACAAACATCATTAATTTTATCCCTATGGGGGAATACATCCGGAACCAAGGATGCGGAAAAAGTAGCTGGTCACTTTTCCACTCTATTGAGGAATTTATTGGAATCCAAATGGTAAATGAAACAAAGGCTGATGAAGAACTGGGCAGTAGCTGTTGAACCTTTTATGGAGCGTTGTGGTAGTAAGAAGGTTCATGTGCATTATAGTAAACTGAATAAAGAGGATTACAGCTGGCTGTTATTCTCTCCATCGAGGTCCATCTTAAGCCTGAACTCCACCATCACACTCAACACATCTTGATTCAACACATCTGAAGATTGGGCTTTGTTTTATACAGTTTCATTTTAGACTTTGGAATGTTTTATGCAACATACGCCATGTTTGTTTGTTTGTCCACGGCAGCTTACAAAATTAGTATAGCAAATTTGATCAAGAAAATAAAAAGGCTATTTATGCCGGTTATACACTGTGTGATCTAATGATGCAATTCAAAATGTAATGTAAATGTTCCCAGAAATGACAACAGCTGCCAAAATCATGCATCATAATCCAAACATGAACACACCCTGTTGTCACTGTGTGAGTCTGTACCATTGAAGTATATGACTGTCATGTATATTTGTGTGTTACAATAAGTTGGGTCCCATCTGAGAACCATTTCTCTCCACAGCCAACCCTGAACTGTGAGTCAGTGGAAGCCAGGCTGGACTAATGGTAGGAGACATCATTTATGTCATTTGTTACTTTATATCATATATGTCTTTTAAGATCGGATGTGATAATGTTCTGTATACAGTTCTATATCAGTCTAAACTAATTTGAGCATGTCCAAAACAAATAAGCTGCACATTTAGATGGGTTGTGCTTGATGGACAAAAGATTAGTTATTAGGCCACCTAGGGTTTGTAGTATTGCCTCGGCTGCACTGAGGTTTTGTCACCTTGCCTAAGTTCACTTTTGTGTTAAACAATGCTAAACCCATAACTAATCATCTCTACTCACCTATGTTTTACGTTAGGGCTGCACGATTAAATGAAATCACTTTTATGGCTTAGTGCGATTATAAAATAAATATAATTTTAAATAAATGCTCTGCATGTTTCAGATTGAGACAAACTGAAAAACAAATAAATAGAGTTTTGGTCACTTTAACCTGCATTTTTCAATGAGAAGCACTTGCCAACAAAACAGCCATAAATATTAGTATTATAATTTTGTGTAAAGTGTAAAGGAAAAATCTATTATAATATTTTTTTCTAAAATACAGTTTTTTTTTTCATTTTACAGTGTATTATTTAAATAAAAATAGCCAATTACTTTTTTGGTTTTATTTAGTGTTTTATATTTTTATGTAGTAGTAATGCTAATAATAATATATAATATTAATAACAACAATGATAATTATTATTTTATAGCTAAATTTATAAATTAATCACAACATTTTTGCCAAGTTGTACAGTCCTACAAACAAGCACAGCTAACTTGGATTTTAATTTGCAACAGCAATTTGTTAATCAGAAAGATCACAATTCATTTTTTTCACTCAAATTGTGCAGCCCTACTTAGCGTTCATGCTTCTGACCTTTTTCACAATGGATTTTGATAATGATTTATTAAGAAATTTCTGAAATGATTTCCATTAAAGGGTCTTAAATTGTATAAAATACGGCGTGATACTGTAGAAGTGCTCTAATATCATTTGACCCCGAGACCCTTCGAGCATTTCAGAAATTAGCACCCTTATGTTTTCTTTGTAGTTCTGTCACACCTCATTCGCTTGGCAACACCCATGGCTGTAGACTGCTAGTAGTCTGTCAATAGTGATATTGCTAATGTAGTTTTAGTTGGTTGGCTCAGAACCTTCAAGGCATGGCTTATTTAATCCATGACCTCTGCCATCACTCTCTGTAATAGATTGGCGAGACATGATTGTGAATGAACACACAATTCATCTGCAACAGGCTTAAGCTGGAAAAAATGTCAGCTGCAACTTTTTGTCTCTGAGCCAACCAGTGCAACGCTGCTGTTGTGATTTGAGGTCATTTATTTGTTGCTTGTGTTCCATCGCTCACAGCTGCATGACATAATCCATTTTATTTTCCTTTTGTGGTAGACAAGCATGACTTTGCGCCAAACCACAGGTGCATGTATGCTCTCAGAGTCCACCTGACTGCTGCCACCCTCTGCTTCCTGGCTTTTGAAACTACCTATCAGAGGGCTGGTGGAGGCGGGGCTTAGCTAGACCCCACCCCTTTGCTGACCCTCTGAGTGAGACTGGCGCCTCCTGATGGACCAGGGTGGTAGTGAGCAGCCTGGGGCGGAGGAGCCAGACTCTGGGGGTCGAGCAGAGCGGGAGGCGAGCAGGAGGGCATCCGAGCCTGATCATGGCCTGTCCAAAATTACCCAAAATGCCTTGGAGAACATGGGCGCGCTGGGCCATGGCCTGAAGCACTTCTTTCAACCTCAGCGCAGACGCTCGTCCATCTCGCCGCACGACTACGCCTCTTCCTCCACAGGCCCCATCCCTGAGCCACCAGAAGCAGGGCCAGAGTTGGGGGAAGCGCCTGCCGTGGTGGTCGCCACCCCTAACTCTGACCCCCACGCTTCCGCCCCCCCTGCAGCTTTGAGCCGCGTGCTGCAGCAGATTCGAGGCCCCCCCATGATGAAGAGAGGGACCAGCCTACAGAGCCGCCGCAGCAAGGCAGGGGGGGGAGGGGAGGCCCCCCAGAAAGGCAGCCCCCAGATCCACAGGCGCAGTACCCAGGAGATTTTGCTGCAGGCAGGACGGCCACGCTCCTCCTCCACCACAGATACTCCCAGCAGCCCAGCTTTGGCAGACATTTTGCTGACCTCCGGGTACCACTCCACTGAGGAGGCTGATCGGGTAAGTGCAACATGAACGGCACAGGTTGGTCAAGGCGATTTCTTTCATTATTGTGCTATGATGGTTGTTGTTGGTGGCCAAGCTACAGTTTCCGAAAGTTTCATGGACTGAAAAGTGATGTTGGACAGAAAAAAATAAATAAATAATGAACCTCTTTTAAATAAGTTGTCAGTTACGTAAAATGCCCTTCTGGGTAACACTGATGAGGTTTTCATTAAGAATGTGTTTAAAATTGCAAACCCATCAGTACTATTTTTGCTATGAATGCCTTCGGCTGTGGTCGAAAGCAATAAAATGCTGCCTTCAGTGGCAGAATTCCAAGACGGTAAAGGCATCAAGGCATGTCCGAATCCAAATTCTGCTTCAAGTCCTGTCTCAGGAGGTACCTTCCTCTGATCAAATCGATTGATTTTCCCACAATTCTCTGCGTTCCATTCCATGATAGTTAAGCTCATAAAAAATAAAGTGGCGAATGAAAGTTGCGTTTGGTGGTCAGTTTCTGGGATGCAACAATACCATTTTTATGATACCGATCCAATCCGATACCAGCGCTGTTTTTTTTTTTATCAATGTAGAATTTCTATACTTCTCTGTGTTGACCTGATCATCACTCTTTTGTGTGTTAAAGAC
The DNA here is from genome assembly GCF_963082965.1 of Carassius carassius. Classification (NCBI taxonomy): domain Eukaryota; kingdom Metazoa; phylum Chordata; class Actinopteri; order Cypriniformes; family Cyprinidae; genus Carassius; species Carassius carassius. The sequence goes on from NC_081798.1 coordinate 6,075,469, forward strand.
AATATACTACATATAAAAAACTTCAATTTTAATGAAAAATAACAAATGAAAAAATATATCATAATCCGTGACAAAAAGACTATTATAAACTAGGTAAGTAGATAATTCAGCAGAAAAATTTACTCTAGATTATAGAACAATCACAGGTGCACAAATATGTTTTTAAAATCTAGTGATCAATTTGGGCTAAAGATCAACAATAAAAGTGAATGAGTCTAAAATCTGGTAAAATGTAGACATTGCTCTTTGCATTGTTGTAAAATACATTAATGTAAAAACAAGTATATAGAATATAATTTATATAGAAATAAAAAGACGTTTCTTTTAAATGTATAGCACAGTAATAAAGGCAGCAACATATCATAGATAGGACAGAACAAGAAAGACTTAATAATCTTTGATTGCGCAGAAAAGTATTTTAATACTAAAGCCGCCAGAGCAGCACAGAGTGCTTATGTGCATCCCGTGCACAGAATGATGAGCATGAAACAACACGGAGGCACAGTGTGCAGGCTGCACAGCCCTCCGTGTCCACATAGAAAAGTTAGTACAACACACATGTTGCTCTGCTTGTTTTCATCTTCAGTTCTCTCCTTACAGCAGTTCAGTCAGTGTACTGGTTAGGTAAATGAATTACTCTGGGATATTGGTTAATTTCGACTCGAAAAGAGTGTCAGCCACGTTAAAAAAGTGAATAACTTAAGTAATTTGTGGATTAATGCTTATTGGAGAAACGAACAGTTTCAAACGATTTAGTACGATTTGGTGAACTGGTTCAGCCGGTTCACTAAGAAGAACCGGTTAAATCAAATGATTCGTTTGCGAACCGGACATCACTAGTACAAAGGGAAGAGATATTGATACGTAGTGTATTAAATCTGGGCGATAGTTTAATGAGCCTTTTCTTTTAACAGTTTAAAACTCAGTTACTGTGCGCTCTTGAAGAGAGTTTCATCATTTTGACTGCAGTGTTTTCCACTCCCCCGCCCCCATATACAGTATATGTATATGCGAATTCATTTTCTGCCAGCAGGAGGTGCTTTAAGAGCGGGAGAGAGAGAGGCTCCTCAGGTAATGGCTGTAAAGCAGCGCTAAGCTGAGATCTCAGATGCTGCTTTATCAGGCATTACATGCAAGATTAAATGAAAATGACATTAAACATTTTCTAAATACAGCTGGTTTCCTTCTGAAATACAGTGATATAAAACACTCGCAATGGTTTTTGATTTTGAAACATGCAGTTTATTCAATGAAGTCAAAGCCTTTTGGAAAATCTATTTATGGCAGTCAGTTTTGATATTGTGGAGGCCCGTCACAAATAAATCAATGTATGGGAAACCCTGGACCGAACGTGGAAACCTTAAGTAAGCGAACGCGACACGCAGTTTGATTGCTGAATATGGAAAATGACAGACAGCCGCAGCAGAAAGAAAAGTTTATGTGAACTTGAATTTAATGACTTATTAATATTAATATTAATCTGTACCTCACATTGAACTATGTAACAGCTTCAGAACACTTAAAATATGTGCCTTTTGTGGAGCTCAACAATAACACAGAATAGTATATGAATAATATCGGATTTGGATCGGTCTCGTCTGACCAATACCTGATCCGCAGAAAATGGCAGTATCGGAGCTGATACTGATCCGGAGTATCGGATCGATGCATCCCTAATATTTCTGACTAACGTTTTGCACTTTCTAGCGAGAAATCAGTATTATAGTAATTTAAATATTTGCTTAGTTATCCCCAAAACTCTTTCTATTTTGTTGTGGAGCATTAAAGCGATACGCTGCCTCAGTCAGAAGCCTGTCCGAAATCAGAATCAGAGGTGCATTCATGCAAAATGCTGCCTGCAAAGTCATTGCCTGAAAGGGCAGCAAGTCCACTTCCAAAGCTTTCAGACAAAGTCTTTATTTTCCAGTAAAAGTATTTCTTTGAGTTTCCTGTATAATTATAACTGAATTTAAATAATCTTCTTGAACTTATATTAAACTTATAAAAATATTCAACATAAAATATAACTTGAATTAAAATTAATTTGTTAAATTAAATTATATAAAAATAATCATTAAAAATTTAAAGGTCTCTACAGTCTTATGCTTTCAGTGGAAAATGCAGCCCTGAACTTCTGGCCTGACCAAGCATACAGAAAATTAATCCTTGATGTTGAGTTTTACAAAGTATTCCAGCATGCCTTGCACATACTAGCAATCATTTTGCCAAGGGAAACGTGTTCAGTTTTCAATAGGCAGTGATAGTAGGTTGTTTGAAAGTGAAGGGAAATTTGATTTTAATTTAACAGCAATGTGGGCAGATGGCAATCTGTTGCCTGCTGCGTGTGTCTGAAAGAAGCCTACAGGATGGATGGACGAGTTGACAGCATTCACAGGTCAGGAAGCTTATGTGGCAGGTCACTATGTTCTTAAGCCCTACTATATTTAGCCAGGTCTTTGGATGCACTTCAGTTAAGGGCACTTCTATTGGCAGCATTGAGCATAATGTCAAAATCATAGCCTTTGTGCTTTTTTTCCAACCAGGATGTGGGATCAGGGTAACTGTTTGCTTTCCTGTATCCTCAAGGATACAGTCAAGGTTAAGTTAGCTTTTGCATGAGAGGTGCAGCAACTTTATTTAGAACCGCAGTTCAGAGAAAACCAGTTACTCTTCTGGTTAGCCTTACCCCATTACTAGATGCTTTTTCCTGCTGCTCACTCAAAATACCATTTATTTACCTGGAGAAATGTTGTCCACTACTGTATTAAGTCTCTCGAGGGTAATTATCCTTACATAGTACTATGCTTTTAAGCAAGCCTTTTTCAACAGCTAAGCATTTCTACCAGATAGACTAAAGGGTCTGGGTGACTGCCAAAGTGATTCGACTAACTTGTTGCTGGAGAACTTAGTGGCACCATCCAGAACGTTCCTCTCTCAGGGCAGGGGAGTGTTCAAACATAAGCCCTCTTGTTTATTTCAGACCACTGTTTCAGCATGGCTTGCTCAGTAAATGGAGTTTACGATGATTTTAGCTGAGTATGGTGTGCTGTTTTTTTGTTTGTAAGTTGAAAAATACTGCAGTTTGTCTATCGGCTAGCCTCTCTGTAAATTACAGTTTTGTTTTTACAGCTTAGTTTTGTTGTCAGTGAAACTCGAGGTCAATGTATTTTGTCACAGAGTTAGCTCAGCTCTGTAAGAGACTTTAACACCTTGGCTTTGTTAATCAAACAAAATTGTGCTTCTCAGATAAATGGGGAGAAAATCCTCTGATGGCCAGTTAAAAAAAGCATCAAAAGTCAGCTGTAATGTCTCTACAGGCATTGTCTGGGTCTTATTAAATGGGCTGTTGGCCACATGAGTAGTTAGTTTTCTTTTGCATGCTTATCCACTGTCCACATCAACCCATATGTCTTATTGCAATAGGGGAACTTAGGATTTGCAGTAAACACCTGATTGTGTTGACAGTAATAATTAATTTTTTCATGGTCAAACTGTGCTGGTGGGGCTTTTAGACAGTTTATAATGACTCTCATTGATGCTTAGATCATCCATAGCTCTTATCTACAATCAGTGAAGTCTATATCACTGATAATCTGGTTTCGACTCGTCTGTCAGTGGGTGGAGGGACAGAGTTCATTGCACTGCAAGGTTGTGCTAAAGATTTAACAAGACCAGATCTTACTTATAAACAGTATATTAATCATACAAAAATAAGCAGAAAGAATTTAGCAAATGTTACATTCTTTCTTTAATGTTGGTTCCCTTGTCATCTTTCTCAGTTGATGAAGTGGTGCAGTGTGACTTTTTTATCAGTGAATGTTCTGCATTATCTCAGAATTTGAGGGCTATGTCATAGTACAGAGGTCCAAACTGTCAACGTCAGCGGAGACTAGTATAGTCACACACACAGTTCAAATTTGGCATATCTTTCAAGATGGACTGCACTGACAGTGAACCATCGTTAATGGTAATTAATTTCAATTTTTTTCGATTGCAGTAGGAAAATAGAGTGCAAAATCAATTTTTTAAATTTTCTATTATTTTACAATCCAAGTTAATAATTTATTTGCCACTAACCTTTCTAAGACTGGGTCACGGTTGCGGTTGAATACATTTCAGGCAGTAACAATAACATAATTGGATCGAATGAAACTTTGTGCCACTTTGGTCCTGTACAAGAAATGTGCTTATTTTGGTAACCTTCTTCTTTATAAGGTATACTGTAATAATATAAAACGCTGAAAACACTGAAAACAAAACTCATTTTTAAATAAAAAAAAAAAATTACCTTTGCAATCATTTGGCACTCGCTTTTTAAGTAAATAATGGGAGAAAAATGGGGAAATTAGTATGCAAAAATAAATATCTAATAATGGCTGATAAATTACAAAAATCTTTAATATCGATAAAGGATATGACACTAATATATTCTGCATCCCTAGAAAAGATGTAAATCTAAATCTAATCTAATCTTTTTTTTTCCCAAATCAAAGGTCATCACGGGCCAACTCTAGGCATCTCTGATCTAAATTCTCAATGCAGTGACATGAACTCTTACTATATGTTTTTATCTGCACAGCGCTAAATCTCACTCTTCTCTTTGCAGCAAGATCGTTTGGAGGGGTCAGGCCCAGCCGTGTCTCCCAATGCTCTGTCAACCAGCTCAGACGGCGGTCAGTACGGTGTGGATTCAGTGGATGGAACTCCAGACCCTCAGCGCACCAAGCAAGCCATCGCTCAGCTACAGCAGAAGATCCTCAAACTCACAGAGCAGATCAAAATCGAACAAACGGCAAGAGACGACAATGTAGCTGAATACCTGAAGCTGGCCAACAATGCAGACAAACAGCAGAGTGCTCGCATCAAGCAAGTGTTTGAGAAGAAGAACCAGAAGTCTGCGCAGACCATCCAGCAGCTGCAGAGGAAGCTAGAGCATTACCACCGCAAGCTCAGAGAGGTGGAACACAACGGAATACCACGCCAACCCAAAGATGTCCTGCGAGACATGCACCAGGGTTTGAAGGATGTAGGTGCCAAGGTAAAGACCGTTTACTTTCTTTACATTTTGGTATGTTGAAGGTTGTGTGTAGTTGGAGTAGTTGTGTGGTGATCTAAAATATTTTCAGTCAAATTGGAATATTAATCGTATGACAAATGCAGTGTAGACAAATCATGCACTTTGTCAACAAGACATGTTTTGATCTTTACAGTGATTTGAATAAAATGTTAGATTTGACTTAAAGGTGCTCTAAGTGATGTCACACATTTTTTAGGCCAAAAGATTTTTTGTCACATCCAGCAAACATCTCCTTACTATCCGCTAGCTGCTTGTCCCCTGAACACACTGTAAAAAAACTGGGTCTCTCTAGACACCACAGGCTCCACAAACAACAAGAAAAACAAACTGGGCTCACCCGCACCACAAAACATAACAAACTGTTCCAGCCAATAACTGACAAGAAAGATTTGGGGGTGGGGTTTGGGGGGTTAGTGCATCGATGAGGAGGAGGGAGGGTCTAGCTAGCCTCCGTTTTGTTTGACAACAATTTGAACGTCAACAAGAAGTTACGACTCCCGGCATTGCTTAGAGCACCTTTAAAATCATGATGTTTAATCACCAGCTCATACTGCCTATTGCAGACTGGAAACATGACTTTAGCCCAAATTTCAGACCTGTTTTTCAGCCTGGACAAGCCAACGCTAGTTGCTGAAAGCAAAAGTCAGTCTGCAGATTTTGGGCAGTCAGATTTGACAGATTTCAAATAAAATTAGGTAGTTTATGATGGAACTCTAGACTCTGATTCCAGAGGAAGTCAAACATGTTTGATATTTTGAGCTGATTTTAGAACATGTATTGTTTTTATTTCTCATGCGTATCCTAACAACAAGGCACATTTAATTTGACAGTTGTGGTGTTGGAACGATTTGAAAGTCTTGTAGTGTATGATCCTCAGTGGTTAAGTGTATCATGCTCAAAGTCACCAAGTGTATGATGCCTAGTGTTTTAAAATCTGTTCGGATTTGAAAAGTCCAGCCTCAAGGCAGTATCCTAACGCAAGTAAAACATTACTAGTTACTGATTTTAAAATGCTTTACATAAGTAGCAACTGCACATGCTAGGGCAGCCAACAAATGTATGCATATTGCAAGGCTTACCTTAAATGAATGATTTTAATTGTTCAATAACTCAAAAAAGTACACTCCATATAGCAGAGGTTACGCATGCTATTTTACTTGGGTGTGTGTGCGCTCCGATGATGCATGCAAGGTTATCAACAAGCCATCTTGAAAAATAATGTTAAAAAAAAAGTAGGCACTATGTTGCTTCATTTTCATGTGAAATTGCATTGGTCACATATTTCTTCAGTATCTTGCAGCCCTCGCATATGCCACACAAATCTCCACATAAAAACAATCAAATGATATTCTTAAATGTTAGTTTGTTGCTAATCCAACAACATGATATTCTGATAACTATAAAACATGTCTAGCACGTAGAAGTATTGGGAGAAATGTACTTTTAAAAAATTAGATTGAACTTTTTTAATTATATAAAACAATCATTATTGATCCCTGTCTATGGCCTGAGACGCTAAGCTCCAGCATCCCTGTAACCCTACATACTATAGGGAGAGCGGTTTGGAAAAAGTATGGATGGAGGATATTTTTTTTATTGATAATTTATGATATTGAATGACTATTCATGGTCCATCTTGAATGGATTTTGTCCTCTGAGTTTTCTCGGTCACATTACATTATGGTATTGCCTTCTATGAGAAGAATTCAGTGTAGCCTTTTGTAATGTTGCTGCTTACCTTTTAGAACAGCCTGCATGTTGGAAGCATGCCTAGGGTGCCTTAAAATGCTGTCTTACTAGCTTTTGGAACAGAGCTGTAATATCACTCTTACCCTGTTAGGGATTTTTTGTTTTCAGGTAAATTTGACCAGATTTTAGTCAGAAAATTGACAAAATTTTGCATATTTACAACTATTTTTGTCTCCTTGTGTAACTTCGGGCTGACAATGATTTTCATATCACCCTCCCACAAAACCCATCCAGATCAGAAGCTCACAACTTGGTGTCATTGCTAAATGTATTTCACTAAATAATTTGTCTCTCAGGTAACCGGTGGCCTCTCTAGTATCTCTCAGGCAACGCACTCTGCCGCGGGAGCAGTCGTGTCCAAACCTCGTGAGTTTGCCTCTCTCATCCGCAACAAGTTTGGAAGTGCAGACAACATCTCTGCTCTAAAAGACTCTCTGGATGAACAGCAAGGGCCTGACGAGCCTGTAACAAGTACACGGACAGCAAGCACTAGGACCTCAGGACCTGGGCAGCTGCAGTCCAGCCCAAAATATGGCAGTGAGGACGACTGCTCAAGCGCTACGTCAGGGTCAGCGGGAGCAAATAGCACCACGGGGGCTCCCGGAGGCCCCCCGAGCTCAAAGGGTAATACACTGGAGCATGGCCAGAGCTCCGGCTTTGATGCACTACTGCATGAGATCCAGGAGCTGAAGGACAATCAGAGTCGACTAGAAGAATCCTTTGAAAACCTGAAGAGTCACTATCAGAGAGACTACACAGTAATCATGCAGGCCCTGCAAGAGGAGAGATACAGGTACATGTTACTATAGAAACTGATTCTGCTGGCACTGCTGCGTGGTCTGTGTAGGTTTGTATAGATATTGAAGGTTTCACAGTCAAAACCATGCTTGTTGAGAAGGCGCTGGAGAGGATGATGTTATTGTTGTCTGTTCTTTTATTGTGCTGTTTTATCTCATTTTGTTTGTGCATGTGTTAGGTGTGAACGTCTAGAGGAGCAGTTGAATGATTTAACAGAACTGCATCAAAATGAGATTCACAACTTGAAGCAAGAGCTGGCCAGCATGGAGGAGAAAATTGCTTACCAGTCTAATGAACGAGCCAGAGACATACAGGTGCTCATGTCCAACATTACTGTTATTTTGTTATCTTTTGGATACTATTTTAGTATATATTATATAATTTGAATTGGCTTTTATTTTTATATCATTTAAATTTGATAATTTTTAAAGAAAGACAATTTATTTTCAGTGAGAGGGGTCAAATAATTTATAGCATAATCCCTTAAACCTGATAAGGGCCATTTATTTTATGCATTTTATTTACTGATTTTCATTGATGAATTAAAAAGGTGTTTGATCAGTCTTAAAAATTGTGATCCTCAAGTTTTTTTTTAATATATTTTGATTTTAAAAACAAAAAAATGTGTACATTTATAACACTACACTTTGTATTATATCAGCAAATTAAAAAAAACGCTAATGGGAGGGTGTTTCTAATGCAGTGTCTATGAGAGGGATGGTAAATTTAACATTGTTCTCTCCTCTAACAGCCATTATCAGTCTCTTTATTTTTTTGTATTTTTTTTAAAAGTCATGAAAACACTATCGTGGAGTTTGCAAAAATATATTTGTGGTACTCTCCCATTCACTGCTCTTGAAGTTAACCCAAATATGACAACTTCCGTAGCTGAGAAACCCGGAAATGTGGAAAAGGTCCATTATTCAAAGATATTTCAACATTTTTTTAGCCAATCTTATTTTGGGTATATAAACTTTTAAGTGAAACAGGAGAATGTTAATGTTGAGTTTTCTGATGGGAAAGAACATTAGCTGTAATCATAAAGCTATTTTGTATCGATCTGATGGAAAACATTTAGTCTTCTAATTCAGTTTACATAATGTAATCCATATGCGACTCACTCAGAGTTCTCTTTGAGGGCTTATTCTTAATGATATGATGCAGCTAAAATGTAAGTGTTCTACTCTGTTACCCTTTATTAGCATTCATGTCTTACATTATCTGAAATGGTAGTTTTGGTTCAGCTGCATTTGCTTAATGTTGTTTTTTTCAAAGGGATAGTTTAGCTATCAGTAGCAGCTGTCACCCTTTGCTTATTTATTATGGTTAAATGAATAAATATAATGGATTTGTTAACATATCCACACAAAACAAATAACCACCAATACATCTGAAAAAAAAAAAAAAAATCTAGAGCTAATCGGAAACCTTCCGGAAACATCGTAAACAATTACGACACATTTATTCCATGCATAATGATTCTTAACTGCAGATTTGACAAAATTGCATTGTTTTGATTAGAATATATCGCAAAAGTTCAAGTATTTCACCACAATGAAAGCTCAAATCAAATCCAAAAACTTTGCATACTTGTATTATCGTAACTCCGTGTAGCTCCCATACTAGTCTCCATTTGAAATAAATGACTTCAAGTGTGTTTTTTCATCAGAGATTGTAAATAAAAAAGGCGGACTTACTAAGAACATTTAATCTCTCTCCCTTCCTGTAGGAGGCGCTAGAGGCCTGTCAAACACGCATCTCTAAGATGGAGCTTCAACAGCAGCAACAGCAAGTGGTTCAGTTGGAAGGTTTGGAAAATGCCACAGCACGCACTTTACTCGGCAAACTCATCAACGTGCTGCTGGCCGTCATGGCGGTGCTCCTAGTATTCGTCTCGACGGTCGCAAACTGTGTAGTTCCGCTGATGAAAACACGTAGCCGTACTCTTTCCACATTGCTCCTTGTGGTTATGTTGGCTTTTCTGTGGCGGAATTGGGAAGCCATGTCGCAGTACCTGGACCGGTTTCTGCTGCACCCCAGATGACCTGCAGGGGCGCTGTGGTATTCGTTTTGTGAAGGGACTGCAGGGCGGGAACTTTGATTCAAAGATGGAGACTAGCACTGCCTCAGTTGCACTTAGTATGAAGGGATGCGGCACGAGAGTGAAAGACACAAACAAATCCTACAACCTCTTTTTAGTTTCTTTCACCGAAGGAGTGAATTTGTTTACATTTTGATCTTTTTCCGTCAACATAAATTGTATTGCTGAGTTTCCTTTTATTTGTTGTTGGAAATGATGCAAGTCGTGTTGTTCATTGTTCTCGTAATTATCGTTAGGATGTACATTTATGCAATTTCCTTAGTGTTGCATTGCATTGAATTGGAGTGGAGTGGTTTTAACATGCACTTGATGGGAGATATATCTCCTCGTTTTTAATAACATAGCAACTGCTCTTTTCCTTCTTAACTTTATTTAATTTCTCTCGTCTCTTCTACTGTTGTCTTACTCTTGCTCTTCCTCTAACTCGAGTCATTTCTTGTGCTCATCGCTTCACTTTTCCCCACTCGAAACCGTTTGCTGCTGTTTGGACTTCACTGCAGTTGTTGCTGAATGAAGGAAAAGATGGATTCGAGAGGAGGCATCTGGAGTTTGATCAAATGGGCCGAGGAACCCGAGTCGGCCCCATGCCTTAAAGAGGCACAGTCCCCTGGTGTATGAACAGAACGAACATACTTGAAGAGCTAGAAATGCTCAAAGACTCTCAGTGCTTCCGTACTGTTTCTTATAGCAACAATAAAATAGTCCTTTTTAGTTTTATTTTTTAAAATGAAATGAATAAACACGCTGGTTTAAAAATGCTAAATCGTGTGACCAAATATTTGTGCTTCAAAACCCAGAAGTCTGCAATTTTGTTGCCATCACTTAGAAGATCACAGTTTAACTTTATAGGTTTATCACGCATCTTCCATAATCAGCCTCTTCTGGGTTTAGGAATGTTTATTTAGTGAAGTTCCCTTTTTGATATACAATGATGCTTTAGTTATAGAGCTGAAATGTGTATTTATTAATTTTCTTCTCAAGGCAGAGATGTCCAGTTCCAGAAAATATGAAACTACATTTTCATGTGGCATTTGCAGGGGTAGCTTCTTAAACCTTTTTTTAAAGATAGTTTGAAAAGGCTTTTTGGTCTGTGATTATGCAGCAAGTAGTGTCATCTAGTTCATCTTTTTATAAATTGTAGCTTACTCTTTAAATAGGAGGTCTGCTTCCATCTCTGTATTAATATGAGGCATCTGTTGAACAGGATGTACCATAACTGTAAAGTATGCTTTGTTTTTTGTATAAAAACTATACTGCAGATAAATATATTACAGTATTTGCAATTGAGGTCCAATAACAGTTCATATCAGTTTGATTCTTGCTTAGTCAAGATTAATTTTGCAATTCGGACAGTTCAGCTTTGTTTTGTTTTTTTAATAAATGTATTTATGGTAATTTATTGGGTTAATAATTTATAAACCTTAGATTATTATAGTTGTGTAGCGTTCAGTGAATGTACAAAAAGTTTGCGGGCCTTTTGATATTAAAAAAAATCTGTTAATCCTTGTGCAAGTAACTGCTGGGTAAATGACAAAGATTACGCAGCAGGAAGATTTTTATTTATCCAGGTCATAGCAAAATATCTGATAAATTAATTTACAGCTGGACTTTGTGTCTTTCATGTTGTTTTGTCACTTTATCAAATGATGGGAATCTCCCTGACAAAACACCATGCAATTTCATGCAGCTGTGGATTTGCTTTACTGGTGTTGTTGAAATGGTCTCATGGATGTACTAATTAAAAGCCATAGAATTTTAACCCAAACTTGAAAATGACATTTTGGATGACTACATCCTTTAATGAGCACCTATTTCCATTTGTACTCCACCCTCTTTTCTCAAATTTGCACAAGCAACAATTAATATTTGTTCACATGGATTGAAATGAAAGACATGTTTGTATGCGGCATGACAGAGAGACCATACTTGGTGACTCATTTTTAGCAATGGAATTTTTTACAAGTGCAACATGTTTAGCAACAAAAAAACAGTATAAAAAAACCCATACACTAATACTTACAAATATGCGACACAAATACTCAAAAAGTAAAGTTGATTAATTCATGATGTGGATGCCAAAAGTATACTCTGTGCTCATGGACATACATTTAAAACCCAGAGTCCATTTGTCCATTCTGCACTCATTTGCCAAACACGCTTCCTGATGGAGGCTTGGGTTTCTCAAGCACTGTCTCGCTTCCAGATCCTACTCCACTGAAAACAGATGGCGCCACCTTCCCCATGCGCTCTACACAACAGAAAAAACACAAGAGTCTGATTTTAGGGATTTTTTGTGGGTTGAGGTGAAAACTTTTTTCCCGTGTAAATTAAGTGTATTTTTTCTGAACCCACTGGCAGATTTCTTCTTATTTGAATCACAGATTGTTGAGGAAGGGACATTGCTTTTTACAGCATGATCAAAAGGTAGAGTAAAATTTATTTCTATATTCTAGTTAAGCTATGTCATTACATTTACAAAACATTTATGGCTCTTTCATTTATTCCTTAATTTTCTTTACTTGGTTTTAAATTGACCTTCAAAAACATACAGGAAGCCTGATAATCCATTATATACAACTAATGTATATAATAACTTTACTATTATTATTGTATTCTACAATATTGAAGTATTACAACAATACACCGTAGAAGGTTTCTTAAGTCTTCTAATCTTTGTATTACGATCAAAATATATGATAACCTATTAAAAGCTATTACATTCCTGTACATCATTTTCAAAAAGACAATCCCCTGTTCTTATCTAAACTATAATAGCTAATCTGTTGATTTACGGTCCAAATATGACAAACTTACCACACTCCACCATGACCTCGTATGTTTTGCTCTTGACCTCTCCCTTCAACCCCAGTTTACTGCGGGCTCCTTTCAGGTCCTCCTCCTTTACAACTGGCCTCTTCTTCTTCTTAACCTCTGGCTAATAGAAATATCGTTTTAAAAAAGAAATACTCATAATAGTTAGCACTTAAATCATTACACACACTTTAATTTCTAATCTGCTGACTGAATAGATATACTGTCATACCTGAGACATTCTGTATATTTGCGGGTCTGGTTTCTGAACAAGTTGGCGCCTCGTGTACTTTGTCTCCTTTTCGTCCTGGCTCTTTTATACCCTTGTTACCAGCTCGGTGTAACCCCCATCCCCCCTCACTCTCTTATCATTATATATTATTAGCACTGCAGTCAGTGTCAGAAAGCCTCTTTCTGAGCATGACTACTATGAACAGCTGAACACATTACAGACAAACCACCCTCACATCCTTCACAGATCAGTGACGTGTCGATGAAAGAATCCATTTTGTTGCTACAGGTCAAAATTGTGAAAAGCAAAGGGTTTTTGATACAGTATATATGATTGTCTCAAATCTATTTATTTAAATCAGATTTGTTTTACAGTAAAATCAGTAATGTTGTACTATATATATATATATATATATATATATATATATACACACACACACACACACACACATATAGTATAGCTTTTATTCAACGCTATTGTACTTCATTTTCTTTGAAGCTGATCTGCTGAGTTCACCTCAGATGGGTAATGTCAGCAATCTATTACTGTACAGCTTACTCAGCTTACTCAATTGAACCATAGAGTGTTGAGTTGTTTTGTACAAACCATAACATTCCATTATACATATTACACGCCTCTGTGGAATACTTGATTCTGATTGGTCAGTCGCGAGTCGACATTCCGAGGTATGTTATCCCTATAACAACACAGGCTCATCCGGGTAACAGCAGTCGCACAGCACACTTGCTTGAACAATTTTTCTTCTTGGTGGAAGCTTTGCGTTTTTTTTAGCTAATAAAATATTAAAACGATTCAAAATGGTGTACAATTATTTAATTAGGTCATCCTGGTATCGCGAACTCGCTCTCATTTCATTCAAACGCAGCTGCTGCCATTTTGCTACGATTGTTATGTACGCTGATTATAAGATAACTAACAAACTGGTAAGGTTTTAAAAAAATTTCGTCTTAATTCGTTTGCCTTAAATATTTTTGTGGTGAAATGTTGTGTAATAAGCAGTGGTGTATAAAGTACCTGAAAATCATAATCAAGTAAAATGCAGATATCTTAACAGAAAAAACACACACACACACACACACACACACACACATACACATATATATATATATATATATATATATATATATAGATAGATAGATAGCTATAGTTAGGATTCAAACTCTCTTAGTAGATAGAGAGCTTGACTCCTAACCCTAAGGTTGTGGGTTCGATTTTCAGGACTTACGCATTTCTTCTTGAGAAAGAGCTCTTTCAATCCAATCCAATCACCGCGCTGTAGTATGCACAACATATAAGTGCGACATTACCAGGCGGCAAGGAAGTCGGCCGCGTGCCGCCATCTTGTAGCAGAACTTCACTTGCGTTAGCATTTTTTTTTTTTATTATTATTATTATTATTATTATTATTGAATACAAAATTATATACACAACCAAGGCAAATGTATTCATACTACAATATGTAAAACATTCGAAATGAAAGGCTTGACACAAATTAGCTAAAAATTACTTAAAAGACAAAGAAAATAGACATGCATGAAATCATATCTTACATCTCAGATAGGGTATAAAAAATAAATAAATAAAATAAAATAAAAATTAAATTAAATTAGATTAAGGGGCAATATTACACCAAATCATATGAAATCAAAAGATCAATCAGTTTCATCGCACTCCTACCTCTCATTCTCTCAAGGGCTTTAGAAAAACACTTTAGATCATTTTTGAACACAATAAGTAGTGGGAGGGATTTAAAAAATCTACATTTGTGCATGAAATATTTTGCCAATATAACAATGTTATTGATCAAATAAAAATGAGCACAGCAGTCTTTGGGAATTCCAAATAAGATATGTTGTAAAGTGAAAACAAAACCATCAACAACCACCTCCTTTTCTATCAACCAGTCTTGAACTGATATCCAGAAGATTTTGGAAAAATTGCAAGTAAAGAAGATATGATCAGTGTCTTCAGAAAGACTATTACAAAAAAAACAGGGGACAATATCTATATTAAATTTTTGATTTAAGAATTTGTTAGAAGGATAAATTTCATTTAAGATTTTGAAATGCGTTTCTTTTGCTTTAGGAGGAATAGGAAAACTCAAATAATCTGTTCTAAGATATATTACAGTATTCTTATTAAACATGTGATCTAGTTTATTTCTTTTAATTTGACAGGGATAATATGTTCTTAAGACGACCTGTCTAATATATTTGTTAGTACAATTAACACTTTTAAAATTAATATCTCCAATGACTAAAGTGGGAAGAACTGGCTTAACTTTAGCATAAGAAAGGGAGCATCTCATTAGCATTTTTATGCCAGAAGGTACTGCATTAATGACAGTGAAAAACTCTTTCGGGTGACAGGTAAATCCATGCTTCAATGTAAAAGCATTATAGTCTAAAAGCTCTCCTTTTTCATCCATTAGATCTTTCACCGACCATATACTTCTGCTTAACCAATTCTCAAAACATAAAGATTTGTTCCTGTGCAATATATATTTGTTGTTCCAAATAGAAACATTATGAGGAGTAAAATTGTGTGTATGTGCCAATTTCCAAAATAAGAGAACTTGTTGATGGAATGTTGATAGTTTCACTGGGAGTTTCGATAAATCAAAATCACAATTGAGCAAATATTGTATTCCACCAAATTCTTTAAACAAAGCTGAAGGAACTGTAAACCAAAAACTATCTTCATTACATACAAACATTTTTAGCCATTTGAGTTTTAACACAATATTCATGTTTTCAAATTCAATCACATTTAAACCACCTTGTTCATAAGATTTAACAATGTCAGCTTTTTTAATATAATGAGCTTTTTGCCTCCAAATAAAATTATACATTTTCTGGGAACATGTTTTTGTAAAATTTGCGGGGGGAGCTAAAGAAAGAGCTGGATAAATCAGTCTGGATAAATATTCGACTTTGGTTAATAAAATTCGACCAAAAATTGAAAGGTCTCTTTGTAACCAGCAATTTAAGATTCGGTTTGCTTTTTGTAGATTATTTTCAAAATTATCTTTCGTACAAATTTTCTGATCTTTGGTAATTGTAATGCCTAAATATTTCACCTTATTTTTAACCGGAATATTATGCAAACAAGTGATATCATTCTGATGTAGGGCAAGAAGTTCACATTTGCTTAAATTTAGATGGAGTCCTGATGCATTAGAAAAGGTATTAACTAAGGAAATAGCCAGAGGAATTTGATCCTTGTTTTTTAAGAATAACGTAGTGTCGTCTGCCAATTGACTGATTGCTATACTTTTATCAAATAGATTTAATTTTTGTACAGTTCGATCATGAATAACTAACGTAGACAACATGTCTGCAGCCAAAATGAACAAAAGAGGGGATAGAGGGCAGCCCTGTCTAATTCCACGACTAATAGGAAATCTTTGCGAAGTACCGTAAGGAAGAGAAATGGAACTGTTCATATCTTTATAGAGAATTTTTATAATATTGATAAAATGTTGACCAAAACCAAAGTGCTCTAAAGCTTTAAATAAAAACCTATGTTCTAACGTGTCGAAGGCTTTCTTAAAGTCTAAGAAAAGAATATATCCATCATCCTTTATCAAATGATTGTATTCAACCATATCCATTACTAGTCTTACATTGTTGTGAATAGATCTTCCTTTAAGGAATCCCGATTGAACCTCATTAATTACCCCATTAATGCCCTCTTTCAATCTATTGACAAGAACATGTGTAAAGATTTTATAATCATTATTGAGCAAAGTGATTGGGCGGAGATTATCTAAATATCTATGATCTTTATCTGTTTTGGGAATTAAAATAATCAAGCCTTGACTCATTGTAGGGCACAAAGATCCATCTTCAATAGATTCAGTAAGAGCATTAAACAGTAACACTTTCAAATCATTCCAGAAAAATTTATAAAAATTTCCTGTAAGGCCGTCGGGACCAGGGGATTTGTTTGACTTGAGTTTCTGCACAGCTAAATCGAGTTCTTCCATACCTAATTGTGCATCACAAAGATCTCTTAATTCATTGTCAATTCTAGGAATAAAATTCATTATTTTTCCAAAGAAGTCATCACACTCTTTTGGAAAAAACTTAGATAAATACAAGTCACTGTAGAACTTATGAATTTCTTTGCTTATTATTGTAGGATCAGTATTTTCAATATTATTCACCATTAGGGATGTAATACTGTTTTTAGACTGCCGTCTTTTTTCTAACCTACAAAAATAGGATGTGCTTTTCTCTCCCTCCTCTATCCATTTGGCCTTTGATCGAATATATGCACCTTTAGCTTTCTTGATATACAGGTTATCCAATTGTGTTTGAAGAGAAATAAAATTACTTTTTTCAACGCTATTTAATATATTTTTACTGCAATACTTATTAATCTCAACTATAATCTTGTTTTCATGTTGTCTTCTTAATTTGGAAAGCATTTTACTATAGCTTATAGAAAATTCACAAATTTTAAAATTTAAGAAACTCCCATCTGGCTTTATGAGAACTGAAATCATTACTATTCTCAATGACTCCAATTAAATCTTTTATCTTTGCACAAAATCCTTCATTTTCAAGCAAATCAGAATTAAACTTCCAATATCCCTTTTTATATGAAATCTTAGTCTTTGGCTCAACAACCAAGACAATAGCACAGTGATCTGTTAGAGGCGCTGGTGAAATAGAGCAATCCTTAACAAAAATTAACAAATTATCTGAAATTAACCAATAATCAATCCTCGATTTACTAGATGCATTAGGTCTAAACCAAGAAAACTGTTTGATGTTAGGGTTAAGATTTCTCCATACATCCAGTACTTTAAGGTTGTTGCAAAAATTAGTAATCATAGAGTTTGGTTGAGGGGAACTACTTTTAGGTGGATGCCTGTCAAGAGATTCATCAGGTGTAACATTAAAGTCTCCACCTATGACAATATCTGTAGGGAATAATCTTTTGAAATTACAAATTAAAGAAGAGACCTCAGCAAAAAGCTGCTGATTTTGTTTTGCATTGTTATGACCATATACATTAACCAAAATAAAAAAGATAGATTCAATATCCAGCACAATTCACTTGCGTTAGCATTCCCATTGACTCCCATTCATTTTGGCGTCACTTTGACAGCGAATAACTTTACATCTGAGGCGTTTAAAGACTCAGTTTGTCCATTATTTATTTCTAAAGATACACGACAATGTGTGTTACATTATGGCCCCGTAGAAACAGTTTTTGTAAAAATAGGCTAACGATTGCGTCATAACCACTCGACTCTCTGTCGCATTAAGGGGGTCGCACACCGGATGAGAAGCGCCGCGTCGCGTCGCGCCACGTCTTTAAAATTCGAACACATTATTCTCAATGAGTGTACACACACCGGCGGCGCCATTCGGCGTCTGTCCGCGGCGCCCAGCTACGACTCAGAACTCTGTTCAAATTCCTGCCGCGCCACAGAGCGCCATCTGCATAGTTTTATATTAAATAACATCATATTTGTTTCAAACCGTTGTTTATACATTATACCAAGATACCACTGCTGCAAAATACTAGGCTACCTACATTAGTTGTACAGCTTGAATAAAATGTAAACATATATAATTAAATGTATAATAAACGTAGTCATTTTAATCTTTTATTTTTCTCTTGAGACATATTTTACATAGGCTACGCAAAATATATAGGTATATTGCCTGTCGTGATTACATTCAGTCTCAATGGCAGCCACCTAGTGGATTTACAAGGTCACAACCATCACAACACACTTCAGGTCATTTAAATAGCGGAGTAGCGGGCCGCAAAAGACGACAAACTAATCAAGGACATAGGGAAATACCCGGATTCAAATATTCAAAGACAACACGAGGAAGTCATAAACGTGGAGGAAGATCGCGTTTGTCATCGGTTTTTCAGGTAAGAATGTCTAATTTTCGATCTGAGGTAAAATGTTCAGTGACAGTCCTTAGAAACGTTAAGATATAAGCATACCTATATAATTTTTTTTAGCTTCTTTGTTTTTATTGAGCAAACAAATCGGTATTAGTAGCTACAGCATTAGAAATGTTGAAAATTGCTTATAATAATACAAAACAATTGATTAATGGCAATCTAGTAGCTAGTGATAATCTAGACTAAATTATAACACAGATTCTTTTCATTAATTAACGTTCAAAACTCATCAATGATCAATTAAAATAATATATTTAAAATAATAATAATAATAAATGAATTAAAACTCATCTTCATCTTGCTGCTCAGAACTTGATTCAATATTGAGCTCCAGCAGAATGTGCGCGTCCGGTGTGCGATACCTCGAGCTGTCCTACATGTGGCGCGACGCGGCGCGGCGCTTCTCTACCGGTGTGCGACCGCCTTTACAGTACAGACAGGAGGAGAAGCCCGCAGGCAATTAACTTAATATGGCGTACTGGCGTTACATTTTAAAATACTATACAAAATAATTAATCAGAGTACTTACTCCTGCTCACTCACGCCAAAGAACTCCCCGCTCAAGCTTGCCGTCTCTGCAAGATTAACGATGGCAGTTTGCACGCACAGCCACTTAGAAGATTTACCTCTGTCAGACAGGTTGCTGACGTCATCAAGCTTAGTTTGAGTCTGCGCGTCAGAAACGGAAGTGCTAAAAAACGCTAAAAATGGGCTTCACTTGTCTCAATTGAGTTCCAATGGGGTCGCTGTGTTCATTTCTTTTACTGTCTATGGATATTACACACGATAAATCATCACTTCTGTCGCTTCTCTATTCAAGAAGTTTACGGCAAAACGGAACAAAATATCGATGAGTCATCCAGCACTACACGGGTTTTTGTCCAATCAGATGCGCTCTAGAATGAGAATGTCCCTCCCACTAAATGATCGCTCTTCTCTACTCTAATCATGGTTCGTCGGTGTGTATTTGGTTGTTCTAACGCACGTACTTTATTTTGTTTCCCAACCACAAACTGGTTACGAAAAAAGTGGCTGGAGTTTATACATTTCGAAGAAGGAGCTATTTGCGCCAGCTCACGGCTATGTGACAGGCACTTCTCTGACGAATCCTTCACCAATTTGGGGATGGTTACTGCTGGGATAACGTGCTACCTTTCATTAGCAAACACGGCTGTTCCGACTCTTTACACTGTAGGAGCTTCCCCTCCCGCACGAGTAAGTATTGTTTTCTTAAGAAGCTTCTTAGACGTTGCACTTCTTTCATCAAAATGTAATCACTAAGCTCTTTGCCTCAGAAACAACCTTTCGTGTATGCTATGAGTGACGTGAGAGCGTCATGACGCAGGAATCATTTGAACTGGATCTTTAGAGCCGATTCTTTGAAATGAACAGTTAAAAAAGAACCAGTTCTCGCCACGGAAAAGAGTCGGATTTCCAAACACTGAACTAGCATAGCAAGCGACGGGCAGATATGGTAAAAAGGTGCGTTTTGGGTTGTTATCCACACAAAACCATGTTCCCTTTCCCTAAGCTGCCGTGGTTGCGAGCCTGTTGTCTTGAATTTTTGCATTTTGAGGAAAGAGGGATATCGGAGAGCTCGCGGGTGTGTGCAAAGCATTTCGCTCCAGAATGCTTCACAAATTTACAGCAGTACGAAATGGGCTTCGCTGACTTTCTTAGCTTGATAGATACGGCTGTTCCGACAATATACAACGGTGGTCCGGCACCGAGAGAGAGAGAGAAGGTAAGTAGCGCCTGCTTAGTTAACATTGCAATTTATTCTTTCGAAGAACCGCCCACTCTGACCGGAAGTACTTTGCTTACGTATAGAACCACCAATCATGTTAGTGTTTTTGCATTTAAAGGGACAGTTCACCGTGAAATGAAAATTAAATTTTCTCACCTAACGCTACAAACGTTTATGACTTTTTGTTCTGTGGAAAACAATAGAATACAGTTTAAAAAATGTTTGTACCAAACAACAACAAAACCAGTTACCACTGTATTTCATTTTATGTCTAAAAACACTGAAACATTTCTCACAATATCATTCATAGAAGAAACAAAGTGGATAAGTCTTTACTGTAGTTTCTGCGATAAGGTTTTACAGGTAACATTTTTAAATGTGTAAACTTTAAGTTCAAAATGTCTGTGGTTCATGGTTTTGTTGTTTTCTAACAACTGAACAGCTATAGAAAGATTTTTACATTGCTTTATTTCTGTATTGCTGCATATTTCCAACAGCCAATAACACGCGAGGTGGGCTGCCAGTGTAATACTCCGCTTCTGAAGAGCGTTGCGGTCCAAGCAGTACGCACCCAAAAAAAGCCAAAACGGAGAAGTAAAGGTAACATTTTTAGTTAAAAGTTCACTTGCGATTTAACAGTTTTGTTTTGGCTTCACTGGTTTGATTTTAATTTTTATGTGGTTTAATAACAGCCATTCAAGTGAGACATCTTTTGAGTCATTGTGCTAGTGTGCCCTGCTCTGATGAGGATTTTTCCATCAAATCTGAATCTTCATTTACCTTAACACCAATTAAAAGGCCACGCATGGAGGATTCCCCTGAGAGGTCTACACACAGCTCAGAAGAACCAACAGATGACACCCACGTGCCTAATAGAATTAAAGATGACATAAAGTAAGTCTATCCATGTTTAATTTGGGATGTTGTTCTGTAAACTCACAACCAGCTATATGTTGGTATTGAACACCCACTTTTTATGATTCAGTCAAATCCAGAATATACCTAAACTTAAGCTCACATCAAGAACAATAACAGTAACTTTATTGGGCTACTTTCACAATGTGGGCAAATGTGGCCCAAATCTTATGACGCAGATCTTTTCTCATGATGGTGAACAGTACAAACCAAATGGAATCTGATATTTCAATTCCGATTTGTGCCACTTCCATGTGGTACTAAATCCGATAAAGGTCAGATGTTTTGCAATGTGACTGCAGTCTAAACAGTCATATCGTAATTCATGTGACTTTTGTCACTCCAGATGAACATTTGTCACGATTCTGCGAATTCTTAAAATATGTAGAAGAGAAGTTACAGATCATGAAATAACATACAAATAGCCATTTTTATACAGTTTATTGAAAAAAGCATACATAAGTTCACAAATTGTCAGTAATTCCTAATCATCTAATATTGTTTAGTACTTAACACCCCTCTCCACATCCAATTGGTTTCATTTTCCAACTGTAACCAAGATTGCTCTGTAATAATAGTCAGAATCATACCCCAAGAGGGAAAGGCGGTTATATTTCCATCTAGACGAAATCTTTATCAGTAACCTTGTTCATTCAGCAGGCCTGACCAGAGGGCCTGGTTTCAATTCATCCCTGTAAAACACAAACACATACCATGTGCAAAAAGTACTCCCACAAACTTGGTCCATTAAATATCAGTTGGACAATGCAAGTGATACAACAACTGGTCCTGTATTCCCAATTTCATTCACTTCAACTCTATACCTACAGGCATTTTCCTCTTCACATTATATCCATCTTCAGAATAAAGATTACAAAAACGAATCCGACATAAGCGGTCTCAAGTTTAAAATATTTGCAGAGAATGCATGGTGCAAATGCATCATTCTACAAGGATCTGTGCTTTAGTGTTGGAATAAAAAAATCAAATGCTCCATAGAGCAGAAATGTGTAAAGGTGGAAGAGAAAGCATTTGGAAGAAAGGACTGCTGGTTTAGTCTTTAGAGTTTGACAGTGTCTTGAGTATATAGAGGCAACGGGGGAATGCTTAAAAACATAAAACTTGAAG
Organism: Carassius carassius; assembly: GCF_963082965.1. NCBI lineage: Eukaryota > Metazoa > Chordata > Actinopteri > Cypriniformes > Cyprinidae > Carassius > Carassius carassius. The sequence continues at coordinate 6,097,985 of NC_081798.1, forward strand.
GTTATACAACAAAGATACCACAACATAACACCAAACTGTGCAAAAAGTTACAGAAGCATTCGCACCACAACATCTACCCTGCAATAAGTAGCAAAACAGAAAGTTTAAAGACAGTTCACCCAAAAAAAAAGCATGTACTATACTCTCATGTTGTTCAAAAACTGTGACTTTTGTTCTTCTGTGAGAAACAAAACATTAAAAAAAAAAATGTTCTTAACGTTCTACAGAAGAATGAAAGACATACAGTTTTGGAATGACATGAGGTCGAGTAAATTTTTTAATTGACTTTTTTGGATGAACTGTCCTTTAATTAAGAGGCCATACAAACAACAACAAATAAATACAGGGAAAATTAGAAAACAGCGGACACTGAATTGAGGCAGATACACTTTGAAAAGTCAAACAGTAAGACAAGCCATCCCAATCAGGGGTCTGAAACAACCATCCCTGGATTTACTTACCTTTTCAGAACGTCTGCTGCCAAATGGTTAAAAACGCATATTGCAAGCAGACTGTACTAACTGTATTGTAATGCCATCTCATAACACTGCTGACCAGTGTTATTCCGTTACATTTATTAGCACAGTTTCCTCATAGTTGACACAAACAAAACTTTCTGCAGCAGCTACACTCACAAAGACGCTTTGGAATGGACTTCGATTGACCTTGAATGTTCGTCCAAGTCAGTGTGATCAATCACATGCATATGGTTAAAGGTACTTATTTCAGTGAAACAACGTCAGTATGTTATTTGAATTGCTTTGTTCAGTTTTAAAGGCTGGACAGATGCGAGGAGGAGATGAAGTGTGTTGTATATCCACTGGAGAATCACGTTCTTTAAGCATGACAAAGCAGCCGCAGTACAGAATTATGAATGTGCACAAAAAACCTTGACAGACTGAAAATATTATGTTCTACCCTTTGACATAGGGTAGCAAAAATCTTTCTAGTGATGTCTGGAGGCTTCTCTCGTGTATGTCTACCAGAGTATGGGTCCTTTACCCCACAAATCATAGATCGAGTTAGTCTACATGCCCCTCACTTTCTGATCCATGTTCAGGTAAATGAGAGAGACCTCAAGTCTAAATTGATTTGAATTCAAACTGGAATACCCAGCCGGTGCTTCTTTTTCTTAACAGGCTTGAGGCCTGTGAGTCTTCGTACATCGTCGTCACCATCTGAATCCTCCATTTCGTCATCTGCAGAAAACAGAATCTGACCAGCACAGGAGGAAGAGGCCAAAGAGTAAGACTGTGTTTAACTTATCTTAAAAAAACAACAAAAAAACAACAACATGATATTGAAAACTTATACTAAAAAGTGGAATACACCTCGTAAACCTAAATTCGTAATATTCTCCATTACATACTGACTGAGCTACTTATCTCTTTAAAAGTGAGAAAGATGTACTATAATCACTTGACGAAAACATCTGACATGTCTACAAATTCATATTTGACATGGATAAAGCATGTGGATGGAAATGCCACACTCAACATGCCTGGTCTCAAATCTAACACTATCAAAGGAAATACATGTATTCAAGAGATGTTTATTGGGTCAAACATCATAAATAAAGAAATTTTAGTAGCATGTTAGGAAACCACATACACTGTGTTCTATTCGGCCTAAAACAAAAACGGTCTTCCACTGAAAAGTTCATTAATGGATGTTTTGTTAATCAGAACATTCTGTGCAGCCTACAATGGAAAAAGGGAGATGTAAAAGGGGGATGTCCCATCTAGGACTTGGGTAGAGGGATGATTTTGAATTTAACACTCTAGGTCAAAGGAAAGCCCAAAATATAAATTCTGACATTTAAAAGATGTTTAAGGAGAAGCAAGAGTGTCTTGCCAAAACAAGTCTGTTTAGAATCAGATCTCAAATGTCAATACATTTGTTGATTGTTTTAATAAGTGTTTTATACATTCCATAAATAATGTTATTTATGTAATTAAATGTATTATTTATGTCATCAGTTATTTTGTTTAATGGAAATACGTTTTATTCTGTGGTTTAAACATGTAAATAATTTAATTTCCAATAAAAATGTTAACATTACAAGTGTTTATTTCCCCCCAGAGAGTGACCTGGGTCAAAGTGGTTTACTGAATCATTTAGACAAGAGCACCAGCAGCAGTGCTGGTTTAAAATTATGTAATGATTATTACTCCCACTGAATGTGAGTCCATGGCAGCCCTATGAATGGAATGGGAAAGTGAGGAAATTTGGCACAACTGTAAAGATGGTAATGAATAGTGATTGGACCAATTTTGGAGTCTGTAGAGTCAACTCTATGGCACTACCACCGGTTCAAAAATTAACTTTTCTAAAGCTTATAAATTTTGAGCCCTTTATTTTAGAAAAATGAAGCTTAGTTCAATTTTGATCTCATTTAATAGCTTCCATTAAGACTCCACCCATAACAGTAGTGGCCATTTTAAATAGTACAGTTTTGCTTTTTTCGTTAATACAAAAATTGGCTCAGAGGATCTTTGGACAGAGTCACACGGAAACGACTGGAAATTCTTTTTAAATATTTTGGTTAAAAGTTATGGTGTCATGAACTTAATTTCAGGCCAAAATTGGTTCAAACTAAACTCTGTAGGCTGAGGGGACATGCCAAAGTTGGGAACAGTGCCACCTACGGGTCATGAGATGCCAAAGACTGACATGTTTGCTTATAACTGTAAACCATTTGTCAGAAATCTTGATCTTGAATCATGATTCCTTGAGTCCTGCCAAATTGAAGGATAATAATTTTGACTGGATCCCATGAACTACCGGTCCACCATTTTTAATTTAGTCATAATTTGCAATCTTCTGAATAATTTGACAGATGAACATAAAAATGGTAGGGATCATTGACTGCATGTCCTTTGGGTACCTGAGAAGTCTGAACAAAGTTAGACCTAGTGTTCCAATGTTATTAAATGATAAATGTTTTTTCACTACTCCGCCTACACATCTGGTTTGGATTTTGTCCAAAATCTTATCGGTTTATCTTTAGACCCAGTTGCACAGAAATGAGGAAACCAGATTTTTGATAATTACTACCGTTCCCAAGAAATACCTCTCCAAAGTTGACTGTGCCTGTGTTGACTTATGTGAGGTAGCTTAGCCGGCTAATTGTTTAACATACTAACCAACCAGTTGCCATTCTTTCTAATGTGACTCTTCAACTATAATGTTAACCATAAGCTACATTAGTAATAAGTTAGTTTAGAATGCTAATCGGGTCAAAATGTTAAGCAATGTTTTTGTATGCTCATTCTCACACAGAAAGCTCTCTGATGATTTTGCAGCAACTAAGTAGTGCACTCTGCTAAGCCTTTCAGGTTTTGGGTCCTAATCCCTGTGGAATATTTCTGGACCCCAAGAGGTATTGTGGCAAGAAATTTTGTAGGAGTTGCTTCATTTCTAAAAATGATCTGATATATACAGGGATGCACATAAGTGGTGTGCAATAATAGTTATTCAATTATTACAAATTGTATTTTGTATAGTTTTATTTAATGGGTCACATATTATATGCAGTGTGAACACCAAACCAAATCTCCAGGTGCTCGTGTGTGAACCACACTGAAAAATGTATGTGCACCCATGGATATACATATAGATAGATAGATAGAGGGCAGAATATTGGATAGACAGATGCAGGCAGACACGAAGGTAGGTTGCGTAGCTGGCTTGGCACATATAACTGCTAACGATTCTTGTTCAATTAAAATATTATTTAATTAACAAACATAGGAATAATAATTTTTCTTTTTTTCATCATCATCATTTTTTCACATCAAATTGACTCAGTAAGAGTAACTTACTTCTGATTCAGAGTCATCGTGTGACAATGCCCGTCTATATCGCACTTTGCTGCTGCCACGAGGGTCATTTTCTGCTACCCTCTCCTCCAATTTGGCTTTTGTTCTGCCCTTCTTCATTAGGAAGTTATCTACCACCCAGAACATCAGAGCCTGGATACGCACACAAACAGGGGCAAACATTCAGACACAAACAGATGTGTTGCAACAATGACAGAACCACCTTTCATATAGACTTATACAGAAGATTTAGAGCATGTAAGCTACATTTTCTCTACATAAGAAACAAGCAGTGAGAAATATACAAATATTTATGTACAAATACATAGCAAAAATATATACAAATCACAACATAAAAAAATGCAAACAAAAATTGCAATCATAACATTTAACTAATGGGATGCAATTACCATTTAAAGGTTTGAGTCCAGTAAGATTTTTTTGAAAGTTATACTTTTATTCAGCAAGAATGCATGATGGTAAATAATGTTACATAATTTATAATGTTACAAATTCTATTTTAAATAAATGCATTTTTTTATGTTTTTACTCTGTCCTTTGAAGAACCCTGACATTGTTTTTCATGGTTTACACACAGACAAAAATAAATAAATCAGCACAATGTTTCCTAAACAAATCTGCATAACAGAATGATTTTTAAAGCATCATGTTACTCTGAGGACTACAGTAATGACTACTCAAAATGTATAAATCATAGGAATAAGTTACATTGCATATTTTATTAAATCAGAAAACAATTATTTTAACTTATGTTTCATAATATTACAGTTTTTACTGTATATTTTATCAAATAAATGCATCCCTGATTAGTATTAGACACTAAAAAAAATCATACTAAACCCAAACTTCTGAATGGTAACTATACATTAAAAGGTGTCTCACTTACGTTCACGAAAAACGGGACGATTAGCATGACGATAGCTAGCTCCAGATGAGGGTTTGTTATAGGGTTGAGTGTAGCCAGCTGTCCAACACACACAAACATCAGTCAAATACATCATAAACCAAATAATTAAAATAACCATAATTTAATTACAATTTTTGGGTGGAATTTTCCTTAACTGCAAGTTAGTAAAGCTACATGATGATAACTAATTTTCTCCAAGCATAACAGTTCAAAACATGAACCACAAACATCCATTAGTATTTGGACCGTGACTGACCTTCTTCCACTGTGGGAGAAGGAGGACCAACATGATCATGACCTTCTCAAATATTACGATCAGGATGTAAAGAGCACATTGACCCACCCAGGCACTGCACTGAACCGGCTCACCTATGTGCAAACATTGCAAATACAACACTTCAAAACAGTGGTTCTTAACCAAGAATACCCAGCAAACCTCCAAGAGGACCCCAAGATGACTTTAAAATAAGACAAAATAAGCATTACATTTTTCCTTTTTTTTTTTTTTTTTTTTTACATTTCATGAGCCCACCACCCAACACACACTTGAAAATTGTGGATATATGAAGAAGCCTAGACCTGGAAAGTCATGTAAATATTAAAAGCATAATTATCTATCTTTGAGGATACTTATTTGGTAAAATCACATAAAAGATAAAAACACAGGGTCTTTTAATATTGTTATGGGGGGCTGGAGTGAAAAAGGTTAGGAATCACTACTTGAAAACAATTTCCTGTTCATCAATTATCATAAATGTATCCTTCAATGCCACTGAGATCCCTCAACCCTAGATGTGCAGTTCAGTGGTTAACCAAAACATGAGACTGGTGTTAAACTCTAAATTAATTCAACATAATTGCATTACAGTGCCTTGAAAGATGGTCTGACTACTTTCTTTTGGAGGGAACTTTTATACAAAAACACTGTTAAATCATTGAATAGACTTATTGTTTGGTTTCAGACAGGCATTACAGTCCATGAAGAACAAGATTTCTATCCTAATTTCAAATTAATTTAATTCATTTAACAAATTGAACAATCATATGGAATAAAAGGGCTGATTCAATTTCCCATTCATGAGTCTGAGGACTTGCCTCTTTATATGAGGCCACATTCACATAAAGAAGCTCTGCGGAAGTGTCTAGTCAATGATTAACTCACTGTTCCCACCAGATTTTAATTCACTCCTAAAAATGTATGTTAAGGTTCATACCATACTCTCCAAAACGCAGCGAATCCCACTGTCTCCATTCAACCACAGCACTAACAGCCTTCACGCCGCCATAGATCACCAGCATGCCCAGTGTCGCATCCAAAAGGAAGTTGATCAGGTATCTACGGAAAACAACACAGGGAGTCAGCGGAGCACAGCTGATAACAAATATGTAAATACCACAGCCACAAACACTAAGGGAAGTACAACGATGTGTGGGAAACATTGAAACAACAACGCGCACACAGACTCACAGTGAACATGGGTCCTCCTTTGTGAGGTCAGACAGGTAGACATTGGCAAAGTGAATGAACAGCATCCCTATGGCCTGTTTGGAGGTGTCCAGAAACCTGAGAGAAGTGAAGGGGAGGAGGGGGCGGTGAGAGGGAGGAGACCTCGTTAAAACTCACCGTTAAATAATGAGGGGAAAGGGGCTACATAGGGCCGCTAGTCAGATCTCAGGTCAGTAGAGTGCAGCATTGACCGTGCATGTGTTTAAGTATCTAGGGCTTGCTAATGACACAAAATGGCAGTTTACCAGATTCTCCAGGGTCTCCGTTCGTGCTTGGGCTCCCTGAAGCGTTTCACTGTGGAGAGGAAACACAAGCTTTCACACTGGAAGCAGGAAAAATGGGGTGATCAATAATGTCTGCCAAATGGAGGTAGTGCTACTGATGCTAAAAACTATTTGCTGGCTCTATCAGATACAGTGCTACGAAAACACAGAGATCAATAAATAATACATGAGTTTAACATTTCAAAAGAGGAAGAACTGAATGAGGAACTGTGTATCACAGGTTTAAAGAGTTTTCTGCATTCACATGCAAAACCAAAACACAATGCGCAATTGTCATAACAAAATGAATTTTCCCCAAGAAAAAAATAATAAAAAACTGCAAAACCACATACTTGATGTTTTCTTATTTACATTCTTTTAATAAATGGCATTTTCTTTTTAAACAATATATTTTTTCCCTTTATATCCACCAAAATATCTAAAAATACATTTAAAGAGGTGCACTGAATGCATAAACTGTATGCTTATGTTTTTATATACATTTTTAGATTCTAACAACAAAAACATTGTACACTGCATCGGAAAGTTGAGTTATAAAGATAAAAACAAATGCAACTGCTGGCATTTTTGCTTCAAAAGAAGAAGTGAGAATTGCTGCTTTTTAGGCTGTGGAAACTGCTAGTGCAGCCACCCTAGCTTCCAAACGTGACCCAATGGTTCACACAAATAAAGCGCAGCCTGTTTCACACAATAGCTGTTTGTTTGTGTACAGCTATTAACTGTGTCCCCTGAACACAATCTCTTACTCTTTACAATTACAGCTCACGCAACCACTGAGAGATAATGACACATATCTTACAATTTCACACATCTCCTATATTCCTCTGTATTACCCTGCTCTTTTGAACTGTTTTATTGTTTTTTTTTAACTATTGAGTTAAGAGACCTTAGAATCAGGTGATCTCTGGGTCACTTGATGGGTCATAAAAACATTACAACTAGTAAAAATCTATCTTCAACTTTAAAACATGCTTTAAATAAATTCTATTCTTCATTTTTGTGAGAAGTTCTCTCATGCATACAAATACAAAATTATCCACTAGTTATTAGTCAATGAAATTAGATTTAAAAAATAAATAAATCAAAAAGTGAATTGAGAGGCTCAAAGTGATCTCAATGATATCATTCCTCAGTGTCGTTGTAGTTTTAACTCCACTATATTTAGAGTGATTTTTTGAAACGTCATTGTTCTTGGTATGAACATCATGACAGATTCTTTCATGTCAGTGAGACATGTAAGAAGTGTATGCAAGTACACACATGCCCAAAGATCAGGGGTCTTTAAATGACCTAAACAAGTTAAGAAGATCTGAGAGGGTGTGGCCAAGAAAAAAAACAAAGATCCAATATTATGTAACCTTTAAATGTGCTCAGTGTTTTTAATTAAAGGTACTGTGTCAGGTTGACATTGGGGAGCACGCAGGTGCAGCACTGCACTGAATGATCACAAACATGCCTTGACCTGCGCAATTCTGGGACCAAACCCTTAAGTCTTTAATGAGTCAACCTACATTGATCAAGCTCCATTAGATCGGTTTATCCATATTATGACATACAATTTAGTGTAACAGATTATTGAAAAAAAATGTGGGGTAACAACTTGGTCCAATGTATCATTGATTAATTGATTTTGAGATGAGGCCATAGTGCTCAAAAGTGGAGGCAGAGGAATGCGAGTTTGAAGGGACTCGTTTAAGCGGATTAAATGACTGGATGGGTGCCATTTGTTTCATGATGGATTTGTTTTATTACAAACATGCAGCTTTTCACTTTACAAGATGGTAATTGATAGACTGGAGTCGTGTGGATTACTTAAGTTTTTTTTAATCAGCTGTTGGCACCCATTCACTGCAGAGGATCTATTTGGTGAATAAGAAATGTTCTCCAAATATGTTCCGATCAAGAAACAAACTCATGTACATCTCGGATGGCCTGAGGGATTATCTACTCCTTTAATGAAGACAGTTATCCTATACTTACACATAAGGGTGCTGAAGGCCACCACTCCCAGCAGGCCCTGCAGGAAGATGCCAAAGGAGTCCATGAAGGCCCCGTTTGAGCAGCCCCGGGTATCAGGATCAGTGGGCGAGGAGTTGGAGGATGCAGACGGCATGTGACCCCGCGGCTGCACGCTGACCCCGACACCCGCCATTGCGCAACACTTGGTGGATCACGAGTGTTTTTAAAAAGCCAAAGAATATCAGTCTCGAGAGGTGAGGATGATCGACAGGACGGTGACACAGCAATGGTACATAATGAAGGCTCTCATGAGCCTCCAGTCACGATTACTGAAGCGCAGATGTGTCGTGTTTCATACCGGACCTCGATGCGTCGTCATCCAGTTGTGAGCTACCTAATATCCGTCAGCAGGTTGTGCTGTATAAACATCTCCTTCAGCATCGAGTGAACATGCTACCAGACTCAGATGTGTCACGGTAGCTTGCGGTTGACGCTCTCAATACTACAATACACTCGTTGTCATCGAGACATTTATCGGCTATATTATTGTACGGCGCGTGCGGTTAGCTGCTAGAATAAAATACTGTGGTTTTACGGTTAAATTAAAGCAGCTACACGGTAACGGTTAAATTAACTCAGGAAATAAGGCCTTTAAAACGTAACGTCCCGTTATAACGCGTTTTGAAAGGCAAATAATACGAGGCTGATTTGGTAGTTCTGCCGTTTTATAGCGAGAGTCCGGTCAGGCGCTAGAATCAGTAAAATCACGCTATCGCTGCTTTCAAGAAAATAGTTGGTTCTCAGTCTGCTCAGATTTAAGAAGGTCGGCGCCCAAACTAGTCACATACGTATCTGGAAAAGAGAAATATTATCCGTAAAGTCAGGACACTTCCTTTTCTAATATATTTTTCTTCTTCTTACTTTTGTTCAATGACCGCACTCCTCTTAGGTGTATTACCGCCACCTACTGTATATCTTGCGCACATGGGTGATGAATCTGTATTGCCATCTATAAATATCTATATATCTAAATATCTATCTATCTATCTATCTATCTATCTATCTATCTATCTATCTATATCTATATATATATACTTACGAAACAGCAAAACGTATGTATTTGTATTGTAAAATGCATATATATATGTGTGTGTATATATATATATATATATATAGATAGATAGATAGATAGATAGATATATAAGGGATGTTGGGGGGTCTATAATTGTTATAATTAATAACTTCATATTTTAAAGCACTTTTTTTAAGTAATTTTTGTACTGTATATGAAAATTTAGCTTTTATTTAACATGGATTATTTGAATTTATAAAAAAATATTTTTATTTAAAATAAATGCTGTTCTTTAGAACTTTCTGTTAATCAAAGAACTCTGAAACCTTAATAACTAATAAGAAAGGTTTCCTGAGCATCAACTTTAACAGAAGGATCACGTGACACTGAAGACTGGAGCAATGGCTACTAAAAATTTAGCTTTGCTATCACAGAAACAAATATATATTTTTAAATATATTAAACAATTATTTTAAAAAATTTCACAATATTACTGTTTTTACAGTATATCAAATAAATAGCTAGTGCTAGTGTTCGAAAATACTTATTTCAAAAAATCTTCTTGACCCAAGACTTTTGAACAATAGTATACACACAAGAGACCATATAATTAGAATGCAGAAACATCTACTTAAACATTATTATCTTTGGTCTATAAATGTATATATCCTAAGTACAAAAATTAATGCATTCATTTTTTTAAAGCTATCATAGCCCCAACCACTTTCTTTTAAATTCACCCCCTGAAAAACAAAAGCAAGATTCTGTTCATTTTATTTTTCTTTTAAATAACAATTTCCACCAACATATAATTAAGAGTAAACCAATATTATTTCAATAAACTTTAATCAAATGGATGAAAACCAGCAAATGAACAAAACAGAATGTGGCAAGACAAGGTTTCAAAACCATCTTTCACCATTCCTCCACAAAATGCTTAAAGAAGAAGTATCAAGGGAAATGGACTGCTAAATCAAGAAAAGGGAGACTGTTGCATATCTCATCATCAATTCAACTACAATCCATAGATAATAAATTAAACGATGCTATCTGGTTGGAAACGGGGCATAGCTTTGCAATTGCAAAACCAAACCAAACCAGTTATTTAGACCATTACATCACAGAGGCCCCTGAAATTATTTAATGCAGTATATGCATTTAAACACAGATGCTGCAATCTACTTCATATTAAAAATATTACTTTTACAAGCAGACACATTTGTAAGAGTACAAGACTCTTCAGTTTGGTGTTGTTGATAAACCCTGGATTTGCCATTATGATTATTATCCCTATCACAGTCACTGACATAACCTGAAATTTTTGTGTGCTTATGTCTTAACCATAACACTTCATCATGTTTTTTATCACTCTGCACTTTTATTTAATAATGCATCGTTAGGATAAGCAAATTATTAGTAGTATTTACAGAAACCACAATGGCCTCATCTTTTACACTGTTGTGTTACAATGTAATTTCCAAGCTTTTTATAGAAAAACCAAACCGAAGTGGGAGCATTAAATCAGTCCCACTAAAATTAAGATCTGCTTATTTACAGTATTTACATTCACGCTTCTGTATGTACACGTTTGCATACCACTTACAGTACATGGGCAATTGTTTTTTTGTGCTTAAGGTAATTGCATTGTCATCCGCTCTACAGTTAATAAAGGTTTCAGAAACAAGAGCTTTGCTTATTGTTGCAGACACTGAATGGACTAGTTCCTCTGACTCAGGTCTAACCTTACCCTGAGGTGAACTAATCTTTAAAAAAAAAAAAAATAATAATAATAATAATTCACAAACTTAACAGTAGTCCAGGCTTAATTTGACATGGAGAGCCCAGCTGTACAAGTACCAGATTCACCCTGTTGAAAACCACCCCTCCAGCAGTATCTAATGGTACGGCAGGTGTCTAAAGCGCTAAGTGATTTTAAAGGTTCTATGATCCATAGAGCACAAGGAAGATCACAAACATTAGGAACGTCACCTAAAATGCCAAATGCCCTGCTCATCTCTACAGAATGTCAACCTGAGCTGGCAAACTGTTGGTAAAATGCTAGCTTGACTCGTTCGATCTGATGGCACAGCTTGATGGCGGGGCCGAGCTTCAGGTCCATACATTCCTGGACAGTGGGAAGATTCAACAGAAGCAGCGCTTGACCGTCAATTTCCTGTAAGATAAATGAAAAACAGAATCACCATCACTAAATCACCAGTAATAAGCATGTGAGCCAGGGAAATGAAGCTTAAATGAGTGTATGGAATGTATTGGGGCCCAAAACCTTTTGGAATCAAATTACTCAAATCTACAAAGCTGGCCACAAATGAAGAATACTCACAACAACGCATTCATTTGTTGCACTAATTTGTTCCCTCATTTTAGGTAAATTGTTCCTATGACTTACTAATAAGTTTTCTCATTTTAATGAAATCGTTTGTTCGTGCTGTACTTATAATATGTTACTGCAGGTAATTGAAGACGCTTTAAAATCCAATCACCGGTGCTTGCAGAAGACTACTACAAGTACTAGGTATAAATGGCAATGTGACTGGATGTTCATGTACTGGAGCTGTGGATATATTAGAGGTGCATGTATATTACTTGATCCATAAAGATGCGTGCCATTGGAGCACAATCAGTGGTCCTGATAAAGCGAACAACATCTGTGACACTCCATTCCAGTGGACTGCTGTCCAAACACAGCTTCGGAGGAACTTCAGTACGTGGACTCTTCAGAAGAGACAGCATAACAGTCAGTACTGCATTATGTGTTATCATACACAAAACAGTACAAAATATAGTTATGGAGTTATATTCCTAATTGTTAAAAGTATACTGCAAGTCAGCAGATCTCAACCGTTTTCACTTCAGGGCCAGATTTAAAGGGCCCCATGGTGTTTGTAGTTTTTATGCTAAAAGCTGCTTTCCATTTTTCCACAGAAACCACTAAAAATAACTATGATGTAATCATACATCTTGATCTTTAGTTGTTTTAGCTTAAAGCATATTTATTCTTATTTTAAATAATTTTTAGCAATTTTACCACCTCGTGGAAGTGTGCTTATACCCCAAGTAGGCCCCAGCCCCATGATTATTAAATGTTATAAATTAAATAACAATTTTCTAATAAGCCTAGTGTTACCTTAGGTGAAGGCGGTCTGTTCTCATCATCTGAGCAGGATGGTGAGCGAGCTTTCCGGCGTCTGCGTGTGGGACGGGGGGTTTCTGGAGGGGAAGGGGAGGGGGTGGGGGGCTGTGACTTCTTCTCTGAATATTCAGAGTCATCCATCAGCTCGTCTTGCAGTTCAGAGCCTGTGTCTTCACTTAGAGAGTCATCCTCATCCAGATCTTCTTCATCACCACTGCCCTGTAAGACCAAACAGTGACATTAGTGGATTTGTAGATCCAGTTTAATGCTCATTCTGGTTAAACTTGCATATATTTTATAATAATGGCCAAGATGTTCATTTTGATGATAGACACATCTGAATTCTGCTCATGGGCTGAATCTAAATGGCAATGACATTAACTCTATGTGCAAATGTTTCACCAGATTGTGCATTTCACATTCTAATGACCACATTAAAACAGATGGTTTCTGAAGATGGTTGTTGTTGAGCAGTTATTCTGAATATATTTGAATTGTATTTAGTGTGGTCCAAACATCTGAAAATCTGGGTTCAAGAGTCTAATAAAGCCTTGAGATAATCTAAAAGTAAAGCGTTAGGATGTAAAAAGGACTAAAGAATCTGGACTATTTAAATGTATATTAAATGCAAAATAGAAGCATTTTCACTAGAGGTCTCAGACTTTTGCAGTCACATGTTGCTTATGTTACCTGAGGGGAACCTGCCGGAGTGTTGTCAACTGAAGCAGAAGAACGTCTCTTTTTGTGGACGAAGAGCTGCTTCCTCCTCTTCCTCCTCCTGCCTCGTCTCTTCACACCTCCCTCTAAGTTAGAGTGTCCGCCAGGAGGTCGGCCCACACGCTTGCTCTTTTTCTTCCCATAGTAATATGCTATAAAACAGGTACTGTTAGTTTTACAGAGCCATTCTGAACAGAAAGTAAAGGAAGGCACATCATTTATACTATCATGCAATTTAAATAAATCATGGATGAATATATCAAGGTCTTTTTTTTCACATACAACATAAAATAATCTGATTTGAGGATTAAATGAGATTTTCCTATGTAACTCCTATATGTACTAGGGGTGTGAATCGGGACTAGTTTCACGATTCAATTCGATTACGATTATCATGTCGATGATTTAATTCGATATCACGATGCATCACGATTATATCACATTTAGTTTGTGCATTTTTAATTATATATGCAGGCTACTTTTTAAAACAATTATGTGAATTAATTATTAATATAATATTAATTAATATATAATGGATTGATTATTGTTAAGAATTAAGTAAATATAGCATTTAACACATACAAGCAAATATAAAGTAATAAAAGGGGGAAAATACAATTACAAGGGATAAACAAAACACTTTCATTAAGTGCTTTCTGTGTTTTAAGTATCCGAAAGTTTACAGATAGGCTAATCATAGTTATGGCTTTTTCTTTTTTTGCCATTTGGTAATTACTGATGAGATCACAGACAGTGGCGGCTTTAATAGGCTGCATTCACACTAATGCATAGATCTATTTCAACATATATTAGATGTTTTGTCCTGCTCTGAAAACATCAGTGATTTTTTACATCGATTTTGTATCATAAAAGTAGATGCAAGTGCATTTAACTGCAGCCACGAGCTTCAGGACAAGCACAAAGCGCAAGTGAAAGTCTGTCAGTACGTGAGTTTCGTGCATCTAATACTAGGGCTGCTCCGATCACGATCGGCCGATCGTTAATGCGCATCTCGTCAGTAAAGCCGGTTCTCTAATCAGCGGTAAATTCCATCAGGTGCATGATTTCACATAGAGCAGCTGTTACTACACAGAGCCGTTGTTAACTGAGAAGATGCGCAATTAACGATCGGCCGATCGTGATCGGAGCATCCCTATCTAATACATAGGCTACTGCATTCCAAACGGCAGAAATAAAAGCACATCTAAAGTAAAAGACTAAAATAACAACAAATGTAAGCACTATCAAGCAATACGCACGTGTCTCACAGCGCATATCCTGTGCAATGAAACCCGCCGCAAATGATTAATTTCGACACCCCTATTATGTACTGATTAGGGCGGTCACTTTTTATTTGATATTCAAATATGCATTCGAATATGACATGAAATATCCGTAATATAACTATAAATAAAATATCAGTTTTTTTTAAATGCCATGTGTAGCGTATTTTTTACAGTCTATGTTTAGACCGTTTGTTTTTTATTTTATTCTTTGCCATCTTATCCAGTAGAGGGCACTCTAGACGTATTGTAGCGTAGGCCCATGACCAAATCCAGCGAATAATAGCTAGCTTACGGTGTACATTTTAGGACATCCTCAGACCTCAGTCATTAAATGAAAAGGCGTCATGCCTCAGACTAAAAGGCTTCAGTCATCGGACAAAACGGCATCGCACCTCGGGACTGAAAAGCTTCAGGTCTCAGGAAAAAAACGCAGATATTCGAATATATTCGAATACATTGCATGATATTCGATATCCGTTCGAATTTGATTTTTCTCAAAAGTGACAGCCCTAGTACTGATATTGATCAAATAGAGAAAAGAGGCTCACTGTATTTGGTTTTGGTAAGCACAGAGCAGTTCTCTGAGCAGCGCTCCAGCACCATTCGTGGGCCGAACAGGTTGGGACAGCACTCCAGCTTAATGCAGGTCTTCCGACAGAAATCAGCCACCTGGTCTGCAGTGCGAACAATCTCTACTGTCGCTCTGTAACTCTTCCCTTTGTACCTGTAGAGCACAAATACTAGTCAGAAAGCTGAAAGCAAACTATTTATGTTAATTATTATAAACAATGATAAAAAAAAACTTGTTCCAACAACCTTTTACAGGTACCCTTGTAGATATGTTTTTTAGGGTTCAATGTGAAGGGCACCATATACTCACTTGGCTTTAAGTGTCTCTCCATGACCCTGCCAGCGGCCCTCCTGGTCCAGCTGCAGCTCTCTCAGCACTCGACTGGGCTTATAGGCAGAATTTATCAGCAGTGTCAGCACCTGGACAGGCCACAGGTTAGTAGGTCAGCATTACCAACACACAGTCAAAACAGAACCGAATAGTTAGACTCCAGTTTCTAAGCCATGTTTAAAGTTATTACAAAATGATAGGAGCAAAAAGATAAAAGCATACACATATTGTTTCAAAGCAGCTTTTCAGAAAATGTATGTTTCTACATTTCAATTAAGATTGATCTGTTATCTGACTGATCCGTTAGTTAACAACACATATTCACTGTGACCGCCTATCTATAGGACAGAAACCATAAACAAATAGGCTTTTATCTTACTAAATAATTGTTCAGATTTTTACATCGGGCTATAAAGTGGTTAAGATTATTATTTTTTATTATGTACTACTATAAATGTATTACATTTTTTGTAATGCTTTCGAAAAAAAAGTCTCTTATGCTTACTAAGGCTGAATTTATTTGGTCGCAAATACAGTAAAATCAGTAATACTGTGAAATATTAGTTCAATTTAGAACCATTTTCTATTTTAATAAATCTTAGAGTACAATTTATTCCTGTGATTCAAAGCTGAATTTTCATCATCATTACTCCAAGTCTTCAGTGTCACATGATTCTTCAGAAATCATTCTAATATCCTGATTTGCTATTCATGTTCCTGTTATTATCTATGATCAGACACTTTGTGTCATGTCTTAGACTTAGAACGCATTTGATCCCTGTAAAAACACATGATAAGTAAAAATGTATAGCCTGAATGTACTGTACGTAAGTCGCTTTGGATAAAAGCGTCTGCTAAATGCATAAATTTAATTTTTAATTTAAAAATCACCAATATACATTTTTGCACAGTTTTATACAGCAGAATAGGAGGTTTTAAATACAATGAACAACATTTACTAATTACATTTTGTAATTTAGAAAGAATTCATTAAAAAAACACTGCAAATTAGCAGTGTGTTATGGCTAACCTCCTTCAGCACCAGGACACAGTTCCCAGGTCCCACACACTGCGGCAGCTCTGCAATACGCCCCTTATTGAGGTAGGGCCCTGAAAAGCAGCGATGGTTAAAATAGATCTTGGGGCAACAGTACTTCCCATTCGCCTGCCCTGTTGGTGACACAGACAAGATTAAAATAGTACCACGTTAGAGAGCCACTGAGCTTTTATTAGAGTGTAAACTGACAAGGATGTGAAGAAATGTTACCCATCTCAGCCTGACTGCTGTTAATCTGTTGTTTGGTAGTATCAGGTGAGGAGTCTTTGGATGGTACCCGACTGTGATGAAAGAGATAAATGAGTGTTTTTCCATAATCACAAGTACTTGAATTCATTTCAAACACTTTTGCGTCTTTCTTACTGTTTCTCTGGCTGAACAACTGCAACCTTTCTCTGTTTCTCCACTGCAAAGAACACATAAAATATGAATTTCTGTCTCTTAAAAAGCCAACCCTAGTTATATATTTAAAATATATGTTAATGGATAAAATCTATTAACATTTACTGACATATAACTTGAGACTTACTGATATAAAAATGATAATTTAACTTTATTTGGAGTACTATGTGTACACAATGCACATTTCTTAATATTAGCCAATGTGTTTTAATATTACTACCGATGAGGCCTATGATCTGAATAATATCGACCTTTAAATCCAAGATATTTAGAGTGTACCTATATTTATAAGTTATATTTGCAATAGCACAACCAAATATTCTTCAGTATATCTTTAGCTGGACTTCAGCACTAATTCTTCACATTTATAGTGCATTAAGTACAAAATAAGTTGTTCCAATTTAGCAAACTTTAAGTATATCAGTTTAGTATACTGAAAGTGTTACTAGGGAACATCAAATATAAATATAATTTCAAGAAATAATTTGTGTTCATAGCCCCTCGGCTGTAAAACTGACCTCTGGGCTTCTGGGGGTGTAGAAGAGGATAGCCATTGGTCTCACACCAGCTCACTGGAAAAATATCTATGGAGTCTGTGTGAACTATGATCTCTGGGATGGCTTGCTTCAGACCTGAACAAAGAGCGGGAGGGAGAGATAAATAAGCCTACTGACCTTCTGTGATGTACACAGAGGGTTAAACCCAGTCTTATTTTAGTCCATTAGTGGTCTTGCTATTTTTAATCAGGGTCTCTGCTTTTTTAGTTTCCTCTGAATCCAGTTCAAGACGACACTGCATAATTATTTTTGGTCATTCAGAGCTGCCATGCTAAAGAAAAAACAGTGTTGACACCACACCTTCCAAACGAATCCACATGTGTTGACCTTTGACCTTGGTAACAGTTGCTACGTGAATGTTTTCAGGGCAGAGTGGGTTAACAGCCTCCAGCATCATGGACTCTTTAATGCACTGATCAGAAGGGTCCTACAAGGAAATTGAAAAAGCAAGTCAAAGTCTTGCAATAAATTCTAATCGTTTGAAATAAATAATTACTTTTAATAATTTATTAAAATGCATTAAATTGACATTTTAAATTACATTTTCAATGCTATAAAATATTTCCAGGTTCTTTTGAGCATTCTATTCATATATATATATATATATATATATATATACACAAAAAAAAATATTTATATATTAAGTCACAATTTACTGAGAATTATTTTTGTCAAATGGTATAATTTCTTAAATTAACTAATATCAAAAGTACTTCATAAGGTTTTTTTATTATTAAAATGAGTTTTCAAAAATGTACCTCTATTGAAGTATATCATTTATGTAAAATTTGCATTTTTAATGCATCTGTAATGTGTTTAATGTATTTTTATAATATCTTTGCCCCAAATATGCAGAATAGGAAACTCACAGGAGGAAAGCATTGCTGAGGGGCTGCTTCAGCTTCACACTGCTTTAGATAGTCTGCCCAGTCAAAGTCCTGACCTTGGAACCCTACACAAACACACACACACACAGGTCAACAAGTGCACCTGAGACACGGTCAACTGCATGACTCATTACCTAATATACATACAGATTAAAAAAGAACTGACAACACTAGATGAAACAAGATTTAACTTTGAAGTAAATCACAAACAGAGTCCCAGTGGCAATTGAAATGATGAACTAATCAATATGTTGATTGGCAATTAGCAGCATGTGAGGCGTAAAAGAGATCTGACAATAATCACATTGATATGTGAATGCTCACACCAACAAAGGTCCAAAGAGCTCAAATAGTGTCTCCCAAACTAAGACCACAGTATATCAAAATAACCTGGTGTCAAGAAAATACCTGGAAACCAGATCAAAATAAATGATGATCACCCAAATGGTTTTATGCTTGGCTGAAGCCTCAGTGTCTGTTTCTTCCTCTACAGTCAAAAATCTGGGTGTTATTTTAAACCGCAACTTGTCTTCTGACAATCATATTTCCCATGTTACAAAAACAGCATTCTTCCATCTTATAAACATTGCCAAGCTACAAAACATGTTATCTGTTTCTGATGCAGAAAAGCTTGTTCATGCATTCATCACCTCTAGACTGGAATATTGTAACGCACTTCTATGTGGCTGTCCTGCATCTTCAATAAACAAGCTACAGGTAGTCCAAAATGCAGTGGCTACAGTCCTTACCAGGTCAAGAAAATATGAACATATTACCCCAATTCTACAGTCTCTGCACTGGCTACCTATTAACTTCCGTATCAGTTACAAAATATTATTACTTATCTATAAGGCCTTTAATGGTTTAGCTCCTGCGTACCTAACTATCCTTCTGCCAGGCTACAATCCATCACGCTCCCTAAGGTCACAAAATGCTGGACTTTTGGTAGTACCTAGGATAGCAAAGTCCACTAAAGGAGGAAGAGCTTTTTTGCATTTGGCTCCCAAACACACTCTCTGTTTAAATCTAGATTAAAAACACATCTCTTTTGTTTATCTTGGGTTAAACAAATAAATTTTGCTTGGTTGGAACAGCAGCTATGCTAACTATAACTCTATTTATTTCTCTGTTTTTGCGTAACTAGGATTAACTCAAGCTCCAGTATGGATCCAGAACACCTGAGAAGAGATGATGCCAACCCTAACATAACATACACAACTACCAAACTTTGCTATAAGTTTAATTGCATTATATACCAATTGCTGTTAATAGTGTTCACTGTCTGTTTGATTACGTCTTTAATTGATTTTTCCGTACATTTCAGCCATATGTACATTAACTGAGTCACCACTTATAAGCTACTACTAAATATTGTAGAAACGTAATTTTCTGTAAAGTTGCTTTGGACCAAAAAGCGCTATACAAATATACTTGAATTTAATTTAATTAAATAATGGCATGTCCAGTTGTCCCACGGCAGCCATTAGGTCTAATGACTGCTCTGCTGGGCAGTATAACTGCCAACAAATGAAGCCATTTTTCAGGACAGAGAGCATCCTACAGTAAAGACACTGCTCGCTCATGTATACACATTACCACAAAACAAATGTTTCATGGACAGCAGGAAATGCTTGGTGGCATATTCAATCGGCAGATATTTTAAGCAAAGTTTTCCTGCTCGAGAAAAATTATGCAATTTTCCCTTAAAGACAGTTTAGGACTTTTAAGACAGCATTCCAAGAAAAGAAGCTGTTCTGAAAGAAAAGGGTGGACCTCCTTTCTGTTAGGTCCTTTTATGAATAAATTGTTAGACATTTGTGTTATTTCACTTTCCTTACTGTATATGACAATTAAAAGCAGGCTAAATGTAAGGACCTGGAGGAGGGCTGAGCTTGACTCCATTCTTCAGGCTCCACTGTGTAGGGAAGATTCCTGGACTGTCTCTGTGACATAGGAAAGAGCGTCCACCTCCCTCTTTCTGTGACTCATTTCTCATATCATCCATTTGCACCCGAAAGAAATGGTCATTAAACACCTGTCACACACAGACAAACACTTAAATGAATAGAGAACACAGAGCTAAGAAGAAGGACACAGCTCTACAACTAGTTTTCCTGTTCATCCTAAACTCAGTTATCTGGAATACACCCATGTTTATGGAAAACACTCATCCTTCAGTGTGAAATGTCTGACCTTCATGTGTGGTAACATTGAGGAGACTAATTCTCTTGAACCTTCTGAAGGCCTGTTTAAGCCAGCATCATTAATAACAGGCAAAGGTTGTGTTTGACAGAATACTAACTGAAAAATAGAGGTCATTTCTGCTTTATAATCCCAATTTAGCACTACATTTGTTTATTACAGAGCTATATGTAACAGCACAGTATTAGTGTAACTGGTCCAAACTACAACAGTTTACACAAATTGTGGCGGTGATAACTTTAGGGTCCATCACGATACCTTCTTCACAGTGGCTGGACTGATGGTGAAGGGAGCTGCTGGGTCCACAGCTTCCAGCTTCATCCCTTCAGTAAAGGAGTGTGGATTGATGGCTGATCTGTCCTGAATACAGAAACTGGTTTATAGTCTGAATATGACGGAATAATTAAAAAAATAAAGAACAAGCAGATTAAGCATTGTCATTGTTTCACACACTACAATATACACAGACAAAAAAAACACACACATACGCATATATATGCATACTATTATGCCATATTTAGCCATATAGCCATATTTATTTACAGCTTGTGTCAGCACAAACCGTCTTTTGCCGTTAAAAAAGTACTGTAAGGATTTACTAAAAAAGTGCAGTGAAGAATTAGCACTGAAAAGGTGTGGAGTGGACACTTATTTTTGCGCCTGACCTTATTGGATATCCATTTGTAGGAGTTTCCCTTTCAGATGCAAAATTTATGAGAGGAGAGTATTTAAAAGGATCACGTAACGTGATTAACGTTTGCACTTGTCAAATTACTGCTATCGGCGGTATTTTTTAATGCCCCAAAAAAAACATGTCTTAAAGCAGGCGGTAATTTGCACTGCTCTTGGTAGATTATGCTGGCCATTATGCAAATTATCTGGTTGCATCTGTGTTCTTCAATGTGGACATTGTCAGTAAATCACACAGAATTTTTCCCTACCATCTGCGCATTTATAGATATGCTAACGATAATTTGCCCTGTTTAGTAAATCTGGCCCTAAAACTTAAATTCAAATGATGGGGATTAATTAATACATATTGAGTTCAGACATTGTGGTCTAACTAAGACATTGAGGTAAAAAGCGATATAAATACTGTTCAGTTTCTTGCACAGACCGATAGTTGTGTCTTTACAAATCAATGTATCGTCACAAGCCACAGGGTTTAATTTGGTTTTGTGTATGTTTTATGACTCTCAAAGCCATGATTCCCATCCACTGACATTATACGACTTACAGACTGCAAGTTTGAGTTAAAAATCAAAAATGTTTGTGTTCTACTGTAGAACAAAGTCACCTACATCTTGGATGCCCTGGGGGTAAGCAGATAAACATCGAATTTTCATTTTTGGGTGAACTATCCCTTTAAGGGATATTTCACACAGAATGCCTTTCATGGGGCAAAACAAGGCACTGGAATGGGAAAATGTTTCAAGAGATGTTTTTTTTTCAAGTTGAGCTTCATTTAACTTGACGCAGTGTTCATGTGCACATGCTCTAAAAGATGCTACAGCAAGAGTCAAAGATATCCATCAAGTGCATGTTTACAAAGAAAAATCTGCAGAGGAACGCAAAAACGTGTTCTGTGTAATCAGCTCCCAAAAATGCCTCCATCCAAGATAACCTCTAATTCATTTCCTACATTGATGACCCTGGTGCAACCTGCAATTAAGCGCTTTGCTCAAGGTCACAAAGGTCACAGTGGATCTCCATAACTCTCCATTTAATGGATCCCACCAACAGGGTTAAAACAAGCAACCTTGGGGTCAAAGTCAAGTTCTACTAAACACTAGTAGTTAATCAGCCTTTACTGACCCTGTAAAACTCCTCGTTGATGCTGGAGTCCTGAACCTGTGAGGAGACGGTCTTCTTAACCTCCTCCCATTCAGCTTCAGTGCGCAGCGCAAGCAGAGCTACAAACAAACATTCACAAAGACACGATCACCTCTCTGCTGACCACATCACATGTGTTTATCTTCTAAAAGCTAGTGGACTCTGTTCTAAGCCCCTGTAAACCCTTCCCCCATCCACCAATCCCTACTATTGATTAGCTGAACTGTAATATGTGGGTCTCCTAGGGTAAAAGTACTTTAGTAGC
Source organism: Carassius carassius (assembly GCF_963082965.1). Lineage (NCBI taxonomy): Eukaryota > Metazoa > Chordata > Actinopteri > Cypriniformes > Cyprinidae > Carassius > Carassius carassius. Next base: position 6,120,814 of record NC_081798.1, read on the forward strand.
GCTTAGGAGCACAATACGGGCCACCTGCCTTTTTGTGCACGATCTAAACTTCCAGCATGGAACGGTTAATTTGATTTGCACATTAATAGGTCAGGAAGAATCTACTGTGAATCCTGTTGGTCTGTTCATTCAATCATCGAGCCACAGCAACATGCAGCAGCAACAACCCTAAACATTCACATTTATTTCTAATTTCTGCTTCTGTTTCCATGGTTTTAGCTGCACTGACCACTTACATTCTTCAGAAGCTAGCTAGTGCTTGATTTGGTACAGCATTGAGCACATAAACATGAAAACTGGCCATGCTAGTAACAAAATCACACGCTGTGTAGTTCATCCTAATTATTTTTTAAATGTTATATGCTAAGGACTTTTAATTAGTGCTGTCAAACAATTAATTGCATCTAAAATAAAAGTTTTTGTTTTACATAATATGTGTGTGTACATTATTTTATATATATATATATATATATATATATATATATATATATATATATATATATATATATATACAATATACACTGTATACACACACATACATGCATGTGTAAGAAACATTTTATGTTTATATTTTAAATATATTTATATATAATATAAATTACATGAATATAAATATATACTTGTAAATATTTTCTAAATATATACTGTATGTGTATTTATATATACATAATAAATGTAGACAGTACACACATATTATATAACACGTACATATTACATATAATATGTAAACAAAAACTTTTATTTTGGAAGCAATTAATCGCGATTAATGGTTTGACAGCACTACTTTTAATTTGATTTTCGATATTTCAAGATACAAAGATCTTTAGAAATGATAAATCCCTCACCCCCTGGTGGTCTAAGGGTGCAGCTGTGCTCCTGTGCCCAGCCTGGCAAATGAAGCAAGGGGTCCAGGTAGAAGACCCATGTGATAGATTTGGTGTCAGGGAGCCCGTCTGTGCCGGCATATCGAAGACGCAAGCGACCGGCTATGTTCTCCTCAATCACTGCAGACCAGACCACCTCAGCATCCTGACGGTCCACTAGCTCGACGTTTAGACCCGGACTTAACAGATCTATAGGATTACAGCCACGCTGAGCCTACAAACACAAAAGCAAAAGTTCCATGCATGGAGATAATGTAATATGTCATATCTTAGCAAATAACTGTGGAAATTTAACTGTTGTGCTACAAACATCAATTTAAAAACCATAGCTATAACAATGGGTCATTAATTTATAATTGTAATTAATGTTTTTTTAATAATGTTCGAGGTTAATCTTCATGTAATAATGAAGTTTCAAATTAAAAAAACTCATGTCTTTCCTACCTGCTTTTTTCCCTCCAAGTATTTGTATGATTTAAATCTTAATATTTTGCTTTTTACATTTTAACAGCACTTTGGGTTGGTACAATGTTTTTGAAAGAAATATCTTGTACTTGCCAAGGCAGCATTTCTAAAATACAGTAAGATACGGAAATATTGTGAAATATATTAAAAAATATTAAAAGAACTGTTTTCTATTTTAATATTTTTTTTTATGCATTTTATTTTTTCTGTGATGGCAAAAGCTGATTTTTAGGCATCATTCCTCCAGTCTTCAGGGTCGCGTGATCCTTCAGAAATCAGTGTAATATGCTGATTTGCTGCTCAAGAAATATTTCTTATTATATTATCAATGTTTAAAACGGTTGAGCTTCCTATTTTATTATGATTTTTTTTTTTCAAAAGAGCATTATTTATTAAAAATAGAAATCTTCTAAATGTCTTTACTGGAAAATCAGTTTAATGTGTCCTTGCTAAATGTAAGCATTCATTTAAAAAAAACTTATTATTATAATAAATTGAGTAAATACTGCATCTGCTGAGTTTACATACTCAAAACACTGAGATACCGATTGCAGTAAAAACGTCTCTTAGTTGACTTGAAATATTAATTTCAATATATCATGCTATCAGTTTATTTTTCAAATAATAACCAGCTCTCTATACATTTTCTCCTACATTCATGGCCTATCTCTTACCCCTTCCAGGAGACTAGCAGGTACACTGCAGGATTCAGACAGAGCTTTCTCCAGCAGCGCTTCCCAGTCCTGGTGCTTCTCACGGACACCTGAGCACAAATTCAGAGCATTTTAAAGACATAACAGATCTTTATCCTGCTGACAGATTTATGCCATTATGATGGCTTCACCATTGACATGGTATTTTGGGCTATAAGCACAGCTGTCAATAAGGCACAGGCAGCCAGAAGCAAAATGCCAGCAACCATCTGGACTCCCCCACGTCTTTACCTACTGCACTCTACTGCAGGATTTTATTAATAAAAGAAGCTTTAAGTATTAAAACGGGTCTTTTAATAATTTCAGAGGAGTAAAGGCCATGCCCATCAGCAAGCTGCAAGCTAAATAAAAGCCCCAACACAAATACCCCTCCCCCATTTCCTGAATATGCCCACAAATCGACTGTGAACAACCACCTACAGGAATTAGCACTGCGCTGCTAGCAACACAGCACTTGAAGAATGTAAAGAAATATGCTAATTTGGCACTGTACGGACGATGCGCACCAAGCTTTTTTGAAATGAGAGCATAACCTCTGCAGAGCCTAAATTCAAATCATCTTTACCTAAAAAGGCACATGTTCTCTTGAGTGAGTGACTAAATGAAACATTTAGGTTCTAATCATCATAAATTAGACAGCACAGTGAAGCTGCTAAGTCTCTGCTCACCCTCTGGAGGTCTCATCGGTCGACCCTGCTGCTTGCTCCATCCGATCGGGTGCAGGTCAGCGGTCATGATGTCACACCAAAAGTCGGCACGCCGGTCATCTTGGTAACCCTCATATCGTAGCAACAGCAGCTGTCCGCAGGTGGTGATTATTGTGGCCACCCAGTATGCCGTTTCTGTTTCAGTACGCACACACACCTCCAGCTTCATACCTGGAGTCAGACCGGTCTCCAGGCCCTGGTCCACCTGCAAAGAAAAAACACTGGTCTGAGCAGATGACAGAGCAGACACATGGCCAGGTGACACCTGGTGAGTAAACAGAGTCTAACTTTGGTCTCACAGTATTTATAAACTACTGAAGTATTTATTAACACTTTAACATTTTTTTATTTTATATTATACGTTTTCTTCTTTCTTTTGAATACATTCGTCAAGTGTTTGTGTCATTTTTTTTATGTGTTTGTGTCATTCTTAATTCATCTAATATTTTATTTACATTTTAAGCTTTAATTTATTCACTTGAAATTATTTTAATAGATTTAGTTTTAGTTAACAATAACAACACGGAAATATATATATATTTTGTTTTGCAACAGGTTTTACAAACACTTCCTTGTCTGCCATTGGTCAAATACAGATAGTCGCTCTCTCAGCTACTTTTTGATTTCCTGTTTCTGTGCTGGGACTGTCAGGAGGCACAGACAATCTACCAATGCATTACTTATAGCTGTTTTTTCATATCAATTATTTCATGCAACTAAAAATGACAGACTTCAACATATAAGCACGCTGCATGCCATCCATTTATGTCAAATACCTTCAATGAAATACATTTTAATGTGAACAAATGGTTGCCAATATTATCAACATCAAATACATTCAGTGACTATGACAATCTGACAGCTATAGGTCATTCAGTGAACTCTGCAGACACTAAATTCACACTAAACACTAATATTATAGCATATAACTATGATGAAAATCATCAACTTAGAGGACGTTTTTTTGCCCCAACAATTTAAATACCTGGGGAATTTGGTCAGTGGTATTCTTGTCTCATGCCAAGGTTAATTTCTGACCCAGCAAATTAATTCTTTAACATCTAAATGGTCACTTATTGGTCTTACAGATCCCGTGAGAATAGGAATACATCACTAATGCACAGCGAATAATCTAAATGTTGACTTGTTTTCTTACACGCTGGCTCTAGTGCACTCTCTCTACATTTCTGTTTTTGCCATCAGACGCAACAGAACGCAATGTCTCAAAAAGTTGGGTATTGGTGGATTCAAACCTAATTCTTTAAAAGATCCAGCTCAAAAGAGCAGTTCATCGATGAATCATTTAGGTAGCTCACATAGCTCCTGCAGGAATGGCAAGGTCATTGATAAAAGTTTCTTCCAAATGAATAAAAATCTACTCTAGCTGCTTGCATCAGTGTAATAGAAAAACGTGTTTTTGTCACATCCGAATTTGATTAAAAGCTTTCAGCTTGGTTAAAAAAAAAATGTCTTCTTTTCTTTAGATTCTAGAGATTCATTATAGTGGTGTAGCACAAACACAGACTGGCCCGGTTTACTCACATGTTTAAATGCATGATGAGGAACAGAAAGTGCCCCGGTTTCCTCCAGGTAGTCATCCCAGTTAAACTCTGACACATCTTGACCAGAGTCTGCATCTGAAACATTGAACAACCAATAACTTAAACACTGCAGAGTTCATTCAGCTCAGTCCACACACACAGCCTCGTCACCTCACATCAAACCATATCAACAGAGCGTGAAAGTGAGTGCTGATATAGAGATATATATATATATATATATATATATATATATATATATATATATATATATGGTGATAACAGGCAGGCGCTCAGGTTGTGCAGAAATGTCCACCACTCTCTGTCAAGGACAAACACTGTGCCAGTACAATTTATTTTCATATGTGCAATACAACTCTCAATACTATAATTTTCAGGGTAAAAAAATTGGACTATAGTTTTGATTTTCTTCAAATTATTTAGCAACAGCGCAGAAGAAAAGAAACTAAATAGCTTACCAGACTCCAGCGCCTCAAGGCTCATGTCTGAACCCCCGGAGGACAATCAAACCGTTTCTACGTGAATAATAAGGAAGGGAAAAAAACAACAGATGAGGGAAAAACAAACACTGAAACAAAGAGAGATGAATTATTATATTAGAATAACAATTCATATAAAAGAAATTCTGTAAAAGTATTTGCATGTGTGTGAGAGAGAATGCAGAAACATGAGGAGACTTGCACAAGCCACATTTCACACAGCCTAGTTCATTTAAGTAAGTGGGAGGAGGAATCCTAAGATAAAAGCCACTTCTGTCACTCAGACTCCCCACATCACCTTTGCGAAGCAAAAATGCACCACAAACCCAATATAGCTTTGCAAAATGAAACATTTGGCTATATATAATATTGCCTAAACAGCTAAGACTCTAATAATGCAACATTTATGGACAAAGGGAACCCAAAATGAACATTTAACTAGAAACTTTGAAAGTTCTGTTTCAAGCTCAACATGCAATCTGAAATGTCACTCAGAAATGCAAAAAGAAAGAAAATGGTTACCAAAGTTGCATTAACTCTGTCTATTCATCCAGAACTGTCAAGCTGTTTTTGTGAAGGTTGACATCTCTATTAAAGAGAGTCAGACATTCTCCCTGACAGCCGTTGGTGGGCCACGACCCTCATGCTCTGCTGGGATCAACTCTTTCAGTCCACCCCCCTTCACTCCAGCACTGTCCCAGAGCCCCGGAGCACAGCCCAGGCCACGGACACAATGTACTGGGGGTCATGGTGGTCTCCAATAGGGATTGAAAAGAGCAGCAAGGGCTGTTTAAAAAGCCATGTTGCTGTCCCTCAGTATGAAGATCAACTGAACTCTAAAGCATTATGTGAAGAAATTACCCTTACAATAAAAAAAAACCCTGGTTTCCGCTAAAAAAAAACAACAACAATAGTAATTTAGTGTTACTAAAACAATGGTGGGAGCTTGTATAAGCCTGTTAGGGCATAAAATAAATAAACTGCACATATTGTAGAAACTGTACAGTACTTTGTCAGAAAGTTGTTGGTACTACCATAGTGATTTTTATTTATTTTTTATCAGAAAGAAAATATACAGCCATGGTGGACAGTGTTTGACTCAATGTCTGCAACTCTAAAACACTTGGAAGTGTTTTTGTTTTAATGCATCTTAAAGGTTGATATAATATGTGTCTCTAAACCATGTAAAATAATGACAAGTACAAAAAGCACTAACACTAATTTTGTGCAATGAATTAACTGTGGAAATTCAAATTCCTTTTTTAAATTCATTATTACTATCCTGTAACCGTCGCATTTTAAACATTTTGATTCAAAATGCCAAACAAATGGGAAATATGAATTTGAAAAGGCAAATAAATTAGCAATGTATTTTTTTTTAAATACAATTACATCTTTATCTATTTGAAGTACACTACATTTTCATTGTTACAGTAGTCTGGTTAAAGGAGAACTAGGGATGATGTAGTAACTATGGGAAATGGGCAGAAACTATGGTTGTCATGGTGATTTTTTTAAGTGAAAGGAAGTCTTTGTTTTCATTGTCTGTATCTCAGCGTTTTTGTGCTCCATCCTAAACATAGATAATATTTTCATTTTTGTATGTGACAAAATAGTTTAGAAATCTACTAGTCCCAAACCTGTTAAATAACATCATGTGGAAATAACACTAATCCACGTTATGTTATTCTTTGTGTTATAAACAATTTTGAGCATAATTTTGAGCATGAATTTACTGTGGTAATTAAACTTGGTCTCTTAACCACTCCTCCTGATTACCTTTTAATTTTTTTATTACTTTTTTTTTTAAATGGCAAGCATATGGGGAAAATTATTTTAAAAAGCAAATAAAAATAGCAATGATGCCTAATTTTGTCAATTGCAGAGAAAACCCTTAGAATTTGATTCAAAACCAATTTCTTTCATCCATTAATCAACATGAAGCCATGCTCTTTATATTTCTAATTCTAACACAAAAACGTACCACTTCTACAGTGATGATGGTGCATGTAGTGCACGAAAAGACCCAGCGGAAATCTATTTCTGGTGTGTCTATGAACCCTCAGCACATTCCTGCCAAACTCTACCGCTTCATAACTTCAAACTAAAGACAACTTCCCTCCATTGATCAAGGTATACACAAACACAAGCGAATTACGGCAACGAGAGGAAGAACAGGACAAATGACGCAGTGACCGTTATCACGTGCACAAACGCGTCCAGAGACATTCTGGCGAGTTCTTCTTACATACTGTTGTGAAGAATGAAAGGACTTTTATAAGAATAATATTATTCTTGTTTAGACAAATTATCAGTTCAAAAGTCAAATACCCCCTTTTTAATTGTTTTTTTTAAGAATATCTAATAGTGAAAACGACATGCGAAACGATGTTTTCCTGTGTTTTTATGACCGAACGAAGACAAACGGGAGCGCGAGTTCTTCACAATGGAGTGATGGTGACTTATAACACAACTTCTCTTATGTAACACGGCCAGAGAATGAAACTGTCACCAATTTCTGAAAGCGCTTGAGGAAGCTCACCATTAAACTTTGTCTTTTAAACATGAACATCACTAAGCCTCCACAAAACAACACGATCTCCTACAATCACAATAATGCACCATTGTTATGTATAACCACTGGCCAAATACACGCCATTAAGAAGGTAACGATAAATAGAACCGATAGCTGTTGTATAATTTGAATCATTTAGTGAATGCAATTCATAGAAATCGCCCAACGAGGGATGATGATAGTTCGCTGGTGTGTTCGGCTAGCTACATATGACTGGATAATAGCATTTCATACATTCACGCCGATCAGGCAACTTTCATTCCAAGAGACACATCGCGCAATTCAACATTATTAGACACGAAACATTTTCTCGGCGCTGTTTCGCGAGGCTTTTTTTGTTGATTAGAGTGCGGCTGATTTCGTGCACATGCTAGAAACGCCTGTAACCAAGTCAAGTTACTGAAACGTCATAGCTTAAGCAATAGAGCCAGGCACTCATACGAGCGAGCACAAGTCACCTTTTTTTTGGAGACGGGAAAAAAGATGCAGGCAAAGCAAAATCGCTCGTTAAAGCCAAAGTCGATTAGGGCAAAGGGTAAAATACGTAAATATTTGGGAATGCATTTCGTTTCTTACCAGAGGGGAGTTTTTCAAGTCGGTTTTAGATGCCGTGTCTTTTTCCGCCTAGTCGTTCACGACCTCATTCCAATATGGCACAAAGTGCGAGTGCGCATGCGCCGTGTCTCGCGCGAGCCTCTCATCCACGAGCCCGGGGATTGATATTTGTTGGCTTTCAGCGATTAAAAAAAGGCGAACTTGCCACATATTTGAACAGACCGTTAACAGTCCCCCCCCCCCAAAAAACAACACTGAAATAACGTTAACACAGCACTTCTGTCGATAATTAGAGTTTTAATTTGAAATGTGCATAAGCTGAACAATAAAAACGCTGGGACGCAATATTAAACGGTTGCTTATAACTGTCATAACCTGTTTAGGTCTTCGCTGCGCGGAGGTTAGCGGTTATTCTGGTTTCTATAAGTTAATGGGATGTATTCAATCAATAATGTTGTTTACGAGGTTTGCCGCCCTGCCTCTCCGTCGTTTTGTTCAGTAAAGTGTTTGTCCTTTTGGCTAGAACGTACCATTAAACAGAATCTGTCTTTATCTATCGCAACTGCGCCACGCTGAGCAACCTGCTCCTCCATGTAAGTCATCTTTCTGGATCCTTCTGTGGAACACTGATTTCACATTTGAAATGTGATTGATTTATGTATAGCATACTGGAGATAAAATGATTGATACAAAAACTTTGAATCTCCATTTTCCTTTTGGTGTCTCTTAGGTCAACATTAAAAAAAAAGAGAGAGAAAACAATCATTTTAAAAAAGGATTTCAAATAAATCAGCTTTGTTTACTAGGTCAGGAACTGACATTTGTCCCCATAAAGTATAGATTAAATAATTTATCCCATAAGAGAGGGCTTATCTCTTTGACAGAAGAAACAAAAACTAAAAGGCTTTTAATAATTTACTTGATTTAAAACCTTTTGATAGTCGTGGTTTACTTAACACACTAATCTTTTGGCAATATGATGCACATTTTTCTAAACTATATTCTAAGACCAATTATCTTTTAACAATTTAACTTTTTTCAGATATGTACAGTGTTTCATCATGAAACAATAGGCCTATGCATCTTCTAAAATGTTTAATGAAAATAGTTGTGGAAATTGAAGTATGTGTTATATTCCTGGTGTCAAATTATAACTATTGGGAACTACACAGAGCAAGATCAAGAACATTTGCAAACAAAAATGTAGAATATTTTAGTATTTCTATCAAGAAATTGTGCCTAAAAGGAATCAACAATCAAACAATAAACGCATATTTGTTCTTACTTTTGAAATCTATAATTTTTCAATGTGAAACAATCTGTCTTTTATTCGAAACGGGTTTCTCACTAGTCAAACATGTGACCACTGACATGTTTACACGTATTGTGAACATGGTTTTTAGCCATTTTAATAATAATAATAGACCTTTAAAATATAAAATGCATCATATATGGTAGTTACACCTCTATACTAACATGTTTTACGTGCTTCCTCTCATGTAGCTTTGACCCAGACATCATCTTTCCAAGAGACAAACTGAAATTAAACAGCTCTGGTCATGTGACTGTTTACACCCGCCATGTAAAAATGTTCACATGAAATGAAGACAGTCTGCAGTTTCATTTCTGGTTGGTACCTTTGTATAAAATACATTAAGTACTTTTTTAAGGATCCGTCAACAGCAAAAGTCAATTGTAGTTCAGGCATATAACCGGTGGATCTGAATTTGCTGTAATGCTCCGAGAAATGCTTCTTTAGGTCAAACGAGGCTTAACATGCAGTTTAAACCCAACTCCGCTAGATGGCACTACCTTCAATCTTTTCAAATTAGTTTAAGCGGCTGTGATGGAAGGCGATGATGGCTCAGCACAAACTAGCTACACTGAATGAACGTCTTCATTTCTGAACCTGAATGATTATGGGATCTCCTTTGGGAGGTTATTTATTTATTTTAAAGGCAGCGGTGGTATGGTATTTTGGTAGAAACTATGATTAGCCTACTAGGGCCATTCAACCGAATGGATGCAATTTGCCATAAAATTATATATACATATATATATATATATTTTTTAAAGACTGAATCTATTAATACAGATATTTAACTATTCAAAATCTGTATTGGTCTACCTCAGATTTCACTGATATAGTGAAAGTGTTGAACATTGACTAGTGAGCTGATGTCACTGCTAAAAAAAGGCCACCTCATGTTTCTATTTAAATCTAGTGCTCTGCAGAGGTTTGTGTTAGGGTTATGTTTAAGAGTAGAGGACGGGTTAAAAGATAACATATAAATAACAACAACAACAAAAAATATAAATATTAAATTAAAATTGATATTACAAATAATAAACTTAATATCTATTCAGTTTTGCTGTGAATTATTGTTTGCTTAATAATAAAACATATTTAATCGTTAATTTTTTTGCATGTTTGTACCTATGTACCCATTCGAGGAACGGCATGACAGTAAAGCCAAAAGCCAAAATTTAAGTTAAAGAAACCTTTAATGGTGTTGCGTTCTGAGGAGTAAATTCAGTAAAAAAAAGACAACATTATTACCTCCAGTAACAACAACAATTCAGAATAATATACATATATTGTTATATACAGTATTGTTATTAAAATACCGACATTAAATAATAGGACATATATTTATACTCTCACTTGCTTAGGAGATGTATATCCTCCACCCACCAATATAGTGTACCAATATACTACCTATTACAGTACCATAAAAGCAACCCTATATATTAACAATATGTCTGGCAAGACATTCATATTTGTAGGTTTTCATATTGAAGAGGTTTTAGGTTCACCTACACTAGACCGCCATTATAGATCCATAGTGGAAAAAAACAACACTATTCTGTGCACGCTCAGCTCACGCTGGCAAAATCAGCATCTTATAATTACAACTCACACTGTAGAACAAGATCAACAAGAGAGGACAGATACAAAAAATAACCACCAAATTATCCCACAAACAAACCTTAGCACGAGATTCTGTTTAACAATAAAATGTTGTATGAGGGAAAACAAGAAGGATTCAAGAGTGTTAAGAAGGCCACTATTCAATCAGATTGCAAAGTCCCAGCATATTATACAGACTAAAATATACATTCCCTTTCTTTGGGTTTCTAAAATCCCTTTTTGTCTGTCTGTTTGGATGTATGATAGTAAGGGCGTCATTTAATCCCATGAACATTCATTAGAGATATTACATGAACAAATATAGTACATCATCAAATAAAGTTTTGATTTAAAGTTTTGATCAATTGATTGAAGAAGACATAAATACAGCATTATCTATTTGGACCATCCAGAAAGTATAACAAGTGTAACACTGGTTGAACTCCTGGCTCCTATGCGCCGTTTTGATTTGAGTTGGGCAGGTTTACAGGATCCTGGTGTGAATGTCTTATTTTTCTATAATGGTCTCCATTTTGGGGTTAATGAAAGAGAAGCCAGCAAAGGCAGACTGGTCCATGGAGTCTATCAGGTTCTTGTCACTTTGAGAGAGACGGGGCTTCTCACTGAGGAACTCCCGGTCAAAATTGCTACAGTCACTGGGGGATTTCTGCAAGTAGAGGAAGAGAGACGTCAGAAAATATTCCTGAAGTCACTTTCGAGACTGTTGAAGGGGTCATATCCTTCATTTTTTGTCTGGTGTGACGCGAGTAGAAGTCTTCAGTGTCACATGATCTTTAAGAAATCATTCGAATATGCCGACTTTGTCCTCAAAAAACATTTTCTAATTATCATCCATGTTAAAAACATTGGTGCCGTTAAATATTTTTGACAACATTTAAATGACAGATTTTTAGTGAGATATATATCTTTCCTATCACCTACTGAATAGAAGCATGAATTTCCTTCAACACTTACTGAAAATTTGCGAACATTCACAAATCACAATCACAAAACAATCAACACTTTAATGTGCTGCTCAAACTGTTAAGATTCCACTGTTAAAAATACATTTGCTGCAACCTAATGCTGTGATTCTACTGAAGTATATCCAGAGCTGCAGGTGCTACACACAGTCAAAAAATACGTTTTGTAAGCAGTTACGGAATACTACTAAGAAGAAATGATAGGGAATTGTCAAGTTTCTGAATACCAAATAGGCACTGATGACGTACACTGTAAATGACATACTATACGCACAATAACTTACTGAATAAACCGTCCACTTGGACAGGGGAGGAACTTTTGATTTCTGAAAGTTCCAGTATTTTTTTTCTGTTGTAAATCTCTTCTGTTATAAAACTCTTATCTCAACAGATTAAGGAAAATTTGATTGCTCATGACATGATCTCTTTAAAAGAGATTTCCTTTTATTTTAATGTCATCATTAGAGCATAGATAAGGCAAATGTTATTGGTTTATCATTAACTTCTTCACAAGTTTTCAGCAATGAGCACTTCATTAGCTTAACAATTATGACAGATATTTTGCTACTGCCTTTTGTTTCAAAGTACAGCAATAAGCTTCACATTTTGCACATTTATATTGCGTAACTTTGAATCGAGCAATGAATTCAGCTGTAAAATGAATCATGCATGTAGGTGAAACTTCTCTTAACACCACTCACAGCAGTGTTATTTTAGTATTATTTAAATTAAATTAAATTAAATTAAATTAAAATTACAATTTAAATTAAATTTATGCATTTAGCAGACGCTTTTATCCAAAGCGACTTACAGTGCATTCAGGCTATAAATTTTTACCTATCATGTGTTCCCTGGGAATCGAACTCCCAACCTTGCGCTTGATAGCGCAATGCTCTACCAACTGAGCTACAGGAACACTATTAACACTATTTATACACTTTTATACTAGTATATATAACATTTTGAATTTTTTCATAATTTAGTTTTAATTAAAATTTTAAGCTTTCCATTTTTTTTCCTAATAACTTTTATGTATTTTCATTTCAACCCAGGAAGCATTTAAAAATTTTCATCTAATATTTACATTTTATTCAAATTCAGCTGTATATCAATTAAGGAAAGCGTTTTTTAATAGTAAAATAAATCATATCAGAATCGTACCACTTTTGGCTTGAACGGGGGAGACACCTCTCGTTTCTCCAGAGCAAGCCAGTTGATTGTCTTGAAGAAGGCGTGTCCGCGGATATTTCCCACAACACCTAGCCGTCGAGTTGAATCCCGTTCAAATAACTGAAAATGTAAAAGACACAGATTGAAGGACTCCATAAAGCATCAGTCCTGAAAGCGTTCATTAAGATAAATCAATTGGTCAGACTCACTTTCTCCAGCAGGTCTTTGGCCTCTTTGGTAATCCACCGTGGGTAGTGAGGTACATCCATGCGGATCGACTCAAACAGCTCATCCTCATCATCGCCCTGGAACGGCGACTGGCCAATCAGCATCTCGTAGAGCAGCACGCCGAACGACCACCAATCCACAGAGAAACTGTATTTCTGTCCCAGCAGGATCTCGGGAGCAATATAATCTGGCGTGCCACAGAATGTGGTCGCTCTGTTTTCTCCAAGCATGTTCTCTTTGCACATCCCAAAGTCTGCAATCTTAATATGTCCATCCTTGTCCAGCATCACATTGTCCAACTTTAAATCTCTGATTAGAAAAAAAATGTTTTGCTTCATATGGACGTTAATTTGCATGGTAATTTTCACTGTATGAAAAAGAACAACTTTCTGCTAAATTACTTGTACATGATGATAAAAATAATCACAGACTTGAAATACGAAATTGAAAACAGTAATATTGTAAAATATAATTATAATGTAATAAAATGTATCCCTGTGATGATAAAGCTGAATTTTTCAGTATCATTACTCTAGTCTTAATTCTGATGAGTGATCTTTCAGAAATCCTTCTAATGTGTTGATTCGGTGCTCAAGATACATTAATATTATTATTAATGTTAAAAAATAGTTGTGCTGCTTAATAGTAATGGGTAAATTGTGATACATTTTAGACATTAGATATTAGATTGACCCTCAATCTCAGTGAAAAAAAAAAAGATTCAAATAATCAAAATAAGAGTTTCTTCAGCAAGGAACACTCATTTTACCTGTATATAATTCCTTTAGAATGGAGGTACTGTAGTCCACAGATGATTTCAGCAGCATAAAACCTTTGACAAGAAACAGATTTGACCAAAACACACAAAATAATTATTTCTTGATAATGGAAGATAAACAATATAGTAGATATGCTGTGGCAAAAAAAGATCATTTATTCAGAATGGATGTCACTCACGTGGTTCTGTACAAATCAAAACGGCCCTTATCCTGAATGTGGAACATCAGATCTCCTCCATTCAGATACTCCATCACAAAGAATAAGTGCTCCTGTTGATAAACACACGGATCGTCATCATTATTAAGTTACAAAATATTTTACTGGAAAAAATGACAACAGCACATCATTCTAAAGCAAATTATCCGGGTTAGAGCTTTGTGTGAGCCAGTCAAACAAGGGCGGCAAGGTGATTTCACATATCACTAATATTGTGTTATTCATCTCAAAATATTTCCAGACTGCACAGACACATTGATATATGTTCATGATATAGCATGAGAACCTGCTATTTTGTGTTTGCAACATTCCATGTCATTCTCATAATGCTTGATGTCAGACCTATGGTCCCTCACACATGCAAAGCAGGCTGACGTGCTGCTCAAATCCTGAAAGTCATGGAAACTTTGCATGTGTAACGGGGGAACGAGTTCTTCAGCATACATCATGACAATAGTAACAAAGCTTGGTTCCCGCAATTGCTTTACTGTAACCATAGAACTACGTAATTTGACAGGAAGATATTTCACTTTGCACAACCACATTCCATATTCATCAGTCACTTTTAGCAGCACTAATATAGATGTTATACATATACAATGCAGTCTTTTAGATAATCATTGCATTGCTCTTTGTATAGATTACTAAATGTTTGGAGTTGGCAAGATTTTTTGAAAGAATGTTTGAAAGAAGTCTCTTATTGCATACTAAAGCTGCATTCATTTGATCAAAAAGAAACAGTAATATTGTGAAACATTACCGCAAAATTTGATGGCAAAGCTGGTTTTCTGATTTTGGTGCTTACTGTCAACGTTGAAAATATTTGGAAACCACACACTTTTTTCAGGATTCTTTGATGAACAGAACATTGAAAACAACATCTTTTGTAACATTATAAACATCTTTACTGTCACTTTTGACCAATTTAATGCATCCCTGTGAATAAAAGAGATCCCAGACTTTTGTATGGTAGTGAATGTAACACGTTATTATTTGGAAGGATGCTCACCTTCGACTGAAAGGTGCAGTAGAGGTGTGTGAGGAAAGGGTTTTCCCAGGCTAACGCTAACACTCTTTTTTCCACCATTGTGCACTCCACATCATCGTCCATAAGCACCACATCCTTCTTCAGGGCCTTTACAGCAAAATATTCTCCCCTTCCTTTGAGCTCAGCGAGAATCACCTGCCAGAACATGGGAATTGTTTAAAGAGAGGACTCCATAACAATACAATGCTGACATATGTATACTGTGTGTCTCTTACCTTTCCAAAGCTGCCTTTGCCTAGTACTTTGTGGAAGACAAAGTTGTTTACAGAGACACGAGATGTGATGGTGGTGCTGTGAGGGGCAGGGGTCATATCGTCCCACAGTTTTCCAGAGCCTTCCGCTAATATTTATAAACACAAATATACATATACGCCAATGGCCACATATTAATAAACACAAGACAAGGTTACAAATAGATAAAAAAAATCGAAAACATGTCTGGTATTTAAAATAAAAATGTTAATTGAAATAAAATAATATGTAAAAACCTGTATTATTTTAGCCAGTTGTCAGGGCAACTTTTTTTTACTTTGATTTAGTTTTACTTAATACTAAAATAACTAAAGCTAAAAGTGAAATAAAAACAAATACAAACTTGGATATGGATATAAATAATCTAAATATAAATATAAATTACAAAAGAAATGAAAAATGACAAAAACACCACAAATTTACTAAAATGAAAATAAATATATAAAAACAATAATAATTGTTATTTAATTTAATTAGTTTAATTTTTTTTTTTTTTTGTAATTAAAGTTTTAAATGTGACATAATTGTCCGAATACATTTTGGGGCCACTTCATATTTAAATGAAATCAAAGCTAATCTAATATAAGGTACCAGAACTAAGGGAACCAATAATGCAGTAGGAAAAATGCAGTAATTCAAACTCACCACTAGGGTCCCCTGGCACGTTTTTATCTATGGCTTGATAGATTCCAATTTCTGACAGAGTGGGATCTGGACGCTTTGTGGAAGATTTCTAAACACAATAAGTGAAATAGCAAGCATGTTAGATTTGATCAGCTTTATTTCTGAGCTTTTATTGCATACTGATGCGTACATATGAACCCATGAAAACCCCAAAATAGTGTCATGTTATAAAATAATTTTACTGCAAATGTCTTGCAAAAAAGCCAAGGCTGATTGGTTGAATCATTTACCAGGCTAACTTGAGTCAAAGCCTCAGCCAGGAGCTTCTGGTTGATTCCGCAGAGGTTGGCAACCTTGCTCTGGCATTTATGATGAACGTTCATACTACATTCTGAACAGAAAGAGTAAGCTGCATTAGATATTAACAGAGAAGAAACCAAAAGACAATGAAAGGGAAAAACTGATGTAAGTCAACCATTAATAAAACAACATCGTTCTTACCTTCACACTTGAGGCCTTGTCTGACCATTCCCCACAGCAGACTCCCACAGTGATCACAGAAGGTCGGGCTCATGTAGTTATGGGTCTTGAAGCGATGTGGCATGTCGATCTTAAAGCGCTCCTTCTGAAACTGCAGTTGTACAAACAGGCCATCAGCACCAAACTGAATCGAAATGCTTGTGGGCACAGATGCAACACCTACCACACCTCATGGAGCCCTTTCCAGAAGAGGTCCTGCCTAGCCACATAGATCCCAGAGCTATCAGAGACTCTTTACAGAAAGGCTTTACAGTGTTTAGTTTAGTTACCCCAACATATTTGTGACACATATCCAATATCATGGCCTTCTGTTGATTACTGACAGACTCTGATCCTTGCTCAGTTTGCTATTAGTGTTGAAAACTGAAGGTCCAGCCATTTGGAACTTCAAGTGAATGTTTCTTTCTCTTATTTAGTCCTTGTTAAAATCTGACCCAAAACAGTTAAGACTGGCAGCAGAGATATAACAAATTAATGCATTTAGATTAGTGTTCCTGTAGCTCATTTGGTAGAGCATTGCACTAAGGTTGGGGGTTCGATTCCCCCGGAAAACACATGATAAGTAAAAATTGATAGCCTGAATGTACTGTAAGTCGCATTGGATAAAAGCGTCTGCTAAATGCATAAATTAAAATTTTAAATTTAGATACTTTGTTATGATATTTACAATGCAAAGTCATGACAATATATATATATATATATATATATATATATATATATATATATATATATATATATATACACACACGCCAAGTCTCTTGCATCTCTTTATGCATTTATTTGATAAACGATACAGTAAAACAGTAATAATGTGAAATATTATTACAATTTAATCAACTGCTCTCTATTGTAATATATTTTTAAATGTAATTTATACTTGTGAAGACAAAGCTGAATTTTCAGCTCTAGACTTTGTCACATCATCCTTCAGAAATTATTCTGATATGCTGATTTGGTGCTCAAGAAACTTTTTTTATTATTATCAGTATCATTTGATACACATTATTGTGTTACTATTTTTGTGGAAACCATGATACATTATATACACAATATACTTTATGTTAAATTAATTGACTTAATATTGTAAAAGTAAGTATTCTTTTACTTAATATTGTTTTCACTAATGCTTACCATTGTATCTCGACTGTTGGTCGCTGTTCCTGTGCATCTCCCAATGATCTTATCAATGCACTTCTTGTGAATAGCAGCATTGCATTCTGGAAAAGAGTAAGGTGTGATGTGTGCAAATTGCCTTTTAATTAATTTAATAGTACAAAAATATATTTAAAAAAAATTATTTCAAAGAACCCATTATATTAATTCCACAGGAGGATCATTTATGTGCCACGCAGAAAAAAATCAGGTCAAAATGTAACATTAAACAACAACAACTACTATAATGGAACTAACATGTGTAATGTGTGTTCTTACTGAAAACGTGTACAAAAGTTTGAAAACTGTGAAGATACTTACGCCTACATTTGTAGCCCTGCTTGTTGAGACCCCTGGAATGCAAAAAGAGTGTGTTTGAGTACTGATATTTGTACACAATGGGTGATAATGGAGTGTTAACTTTACTTTTATTAGGGAGAATCTGAAGCACTGACTCTCTACAACACATATACATTTATATACTGTATATAGCGTGAACAAGGCACTAAGGCATAGCAATCCGTCTCACACTGCACAGGAAGACGACAGCCTGAGGGACTGCTTAGGCAGCTGAAATATCAGAGGAAAAGCCAAGTGCGCTTGCACACACAAACACAGATGCTCTCCAATGCTATGACTTACACACAAATCACACACTAAGATTATTGCTGCTAGACTTCTGGCTGCTTAAGATTACTTATAGTTATGCCTACGTGAGATGCAATTTCAAATCATTTTAGATGTCTGATAGTGATGAACTAATGTTTTCTTGCATCTAATCTATTCGTGTAGTTACAGGCTATTGATGCATTTTTTCATAAAAAGTGGCTTGTCTCCCTGGACTAACCTGTTATAGTACGCCAATTATGGCCTATGCATGACTTTGACTGAGAAGTACCTTGCTTAAGGGCACATCAGAGCTGCATTGTAATCTCAGTAAATTGTTAGTTTCTGGGTCATTTCAATTTGGTATTGAACCTGCAAGCTTTTCTTTCACAGCCTAGGTCCCAAACCATTATGCTACCACTGTCCATTAACAAGCACTGCTGTTGCTAATACTTGGAGTTAAGGTTTTTAACAAGCTAACCCCAAAAATTCAAGTATTATGGGTATAACTTTGCCTATATTTTTTTGCTGTGGATATGATACCTCTTAAATTTTTGAATGGTTGATTTAAATATGTGAAAAAGTGCAAACAAGAACAAAAATGTATGTACAAGGTTTTAAGTCATATCTAGAGACCAGTGCACAATGTCATATTTAATATCATAAGACTTGGGCTCTTCTGGTCTAGAATCAGCCAAGTAATTTACTACCAAAGCCCTGGCATCCACACACAACAGCCCAGCATCATAACGGCAAAAGTGACACAATTCTTCTGAAATCAAAATCTGGTTATTAAATGGTTTTTACTGTTACTATGTACATTTACATACTAGTTTTTATATACTAACCACACAAACTCCCTGCAGACCGAGCAGAAGGTGGGCTGTTTGAAGAAGGTGGCTGTGAACTCGTGGTTCTTGATACAGTGAACTTTGGCCTGTTTGATGGCTCCTCTCCTCCTGTTTATTGTGAGAGCGCCGTCGTCTTCTTTCATAGCCATTGAGGACTTTGAATCTGCAACGCAGGTCAAAACAGGGTCTTTTGAAATACATTTCTTTTTACTGAATTAAAATTAACTTTACTTGCACATCAATATGAAATTACATTGCTATATGATATTTCCCCCTAAATTAAATATTGTCAGAATTTTCATTTCTGGAATACATATGCCAATGGGATGTTTATTAGTTCCACTGGCTTTAAGATACTAAACATATTTATATGGTGCATAGTGACTGTTCTGTTTATGGTGCCTTCAGAATTTTTATAAATCACTATCAAGTCATTTCCTCCCAAGTGCAGCAGAAGTAGCAAAACTAAAAAAAACTCTCATGGGTTGAGATTGATGGTTTTATCCTGTGTCTTTTGCCACAGAGTGTTTCACAATATTTGAAACCACCTATTGTTGAGTTTAAAGACAAGTCTTGACAATATCCAATAAACATTAAACAGTAAACAGTGAGATACAAAAAGCAAATCTGCTATGGTATTTAAAAAAATAAGATGCCAGAAAGAGGACCAGCATGAAAATATGAGTAAGATGCATGTGTAAGCAAAGACAGGGCAGATACCAGCTGACATTACCAAGCTGGTATCTGAGGGTGGTGAGATAATGGAAAAATAGAAGACTGAATTTAAAGAAACAGGGGAACACCAGAGTGGAACAAAGGCAAGCAAACAGAGTAGACAATACTTATAGAAATAGGCCTTCCATAGTTTTAAATTAAGGTTTCAAAAATATTAGTTTTTGCTAATCAGGACATAACTTGGATCAGAAAAAGTTCTCTATTCATCTAGTCATCTATTAAAATAGATAAAAGCAAAAATGTTTTGGGAAAATCACCACCGTTATTACTTTTCAAAAGTTTGGGTTCAGTAAGATTTAGAATTTTTTTTTTTTTAAGAAATTAATACTTTTATTCAGCAAGGATGTTTTCAAATGAGCAAATGTGACTGTTAACACAGTTATTAATGTTATAAGTATGTTAGAAAAGATTTAGATTTCATATGATTTCTGAAGGATCATGTGATAATGAAGAATGGAGGAATGGCTGCTGAAAATTCAGCTTTGTAATTACAGGAATAAATTGCATTTTAAAATATTTTCAAACAGAAAACAGTTAGTTGAGAAAATTGTAATACTTTTTCAAAATATTACAGTTTTTATTATATTAAAACATTTTTTTTTTAAGTATAACATTTCAAAATATTTTTAAAATACAGTTTTTACTGTATTTTTGATCAAATAAACACAGCCATGATGAGCATAAGAGACTTCTTTCAAAACACTACAAAATCTTATTGACCCCAACTTTATACTTTTGAAATGTATATACGCTTGCATGTACCTACCTAGGTCTGAACCCTCTAAGAATAACTGGACAGACATCATCACCTTCCCAGAAGGCTGCAGGTCCACCCAAAACTCAGCACTGCCATTTCTTTTTTTGCAGCGCTCAGCAATGACAGAGACCCCAACCGTTGCCTCCGACAAAGGCTCCTCTGCCGTTTTCATCAGGACCACCTGTATGACACGGCCTTCATAGATATGTGCGTCAAATGTGGATTTCCACACAGGGTACATAGTAGGCTTCCTCTGGACCAGTGTCTTCCCCCGCTCTGGGTGGACAAAGAGAGGAAGAAATGCTACTGAAATTATGATGCTTCCTAAGTTACCCTTTAATTCTGAGGCAGCACCGCATACTGTTTATATTTTGTAGACAATCACAAAAAGTGAATGTTAATTTGCTCTGATTACAAGCCTCACTGACCTGTGCTGAGGGATTCCTTCATCTTGATGGCACAGAATGGTTGCTCTGTCATAGGGGGAAGGTCTCCCAGTTGAAAATCATTGAAGGCAATCCGCAGGAACGGAGCCATGGTGAGATATCACTCTGCCTACATACAAGAAAAAAAATGGATGAAGTTCATAGGTTGCTGGAGGTCAGCAGGCCTCTCTCACTCACAGAAAAGTTTTGTCTCATAAATAGCAGAAACATCACTTGCTTTGACAAAACATTTTTTAGAGATATGCTGTGGTAGGCAAAGAATGTAATGCAATATTTTAAAAAGATGACCAAACTTGATATGTGTGATGTGTTCATTCTTATATACAGAGAAGAAATAATAAATTTTACGCATTTTTCGTAATTTTATTATTATGCTAAGAATATAATTTGTAACAAAACAAATCCAAAATTAAAAACAGAAGCACATTTATTAGACTCGAACGTTTGAATATTTTTGGATTTTACTCAAAAAACTCAAAAACGTTTGGTGAAAAAAAAAGTTACGTTTTTTGAAAATAGCAGGTTTGGGATTTTGATTTATTTGACCAAACATTTTGTAAGAGCAGTAATATTGTGAAATATTAATCTAATTTCAAATAACCTTTTCTATTTTAATAAGTTTTTAAATGTAATTGTTTTGCTGTAATGGCGAGGCTGAACGGTATTGTGAATAATATTTTCCATAACTTTTATAAAAACTATTCATAAAACCCTCAAGATTTGCTAAAGTTTCAGGATTATTGCTTCAGCTTCCTATATTGTGAAGGCCAATACTTGTGAAATCTACTTTTTTTTTTGATGGTTCTGCTTACATCACTTTCACTGCTGCTGACTAGCTAGTTTTATTTTCCTAATAGGCACAATTGCAGAGTAGAAGCTAAATGTGTTATTTTTCATAGCCACATCAGTTTCCAATCCCACCCCTCTCCTACTGGAATTACTGAACACACAATGGTTCAAAGAGCTTTGATGGGATTCTGGGGCACAATTGGCCAACTGCAGACCTTTACTCGGTTTCACAGTTTAATAACTGGGATTAAGAGCTCAGATACACACTGCACACACAATGGAAAATGAAATGAATGAAAAGCACAAACTGCAAGTGCAATTTTAGTAAATCTGTCACCAACCCACTACTTAAAATAATTTTAAAGAAATGTATGCAGCACTAACAAGATCAAATGTACTTCCAAAAATGGTTTGTTACCAAACAGGTTTCCTCAACACCCCACTCATCTGTCATAGGTCAGACAGAGAGATTACTCGGCCCCATACTCAAACCAAAATTTTGAAAGTACCACAGTGTTCATACTTTTCAGGAAAATCAACCTTCAAATGGCTTACTCATGCTGTAGTTGCATATTAAGTGCTTAAAACTGAAAAAAGAAAATCACACTTTATCTTAAAACTCTGATAAAGGAGCTTTGAATATTTTTATCGCTGCCTCATGACTGATTGCTGAAAGACAAAATGTAGAGCAAGTGAAGTGGGACCGTTTGTGACACCACCAATGACGGAATACTGACAGACTAATCGAGATGTATCCATTTGCTGATTTGCCACAGTTTTAGGCCAGTGGCTTCACACCAACAAAGTGTTGAAATCACTCAGATGAGTGACAATGACTGCAGAAAAGGCCAACAGAAATGTAAATCTGTGTAGGTAACAACATACATTGACAGAGGACATGTATGTGGGGATCTCAGTCAAGACAAATGAAAAAGAAAAGTTAATCCACAACCCAAAATATAGAAGCTTTCATTGGGAAAACCTGCAGTTTTGATATTATGCTCTCAAACACTTAGTGTTCCAAAGCGTAGAAACTGCATGCCCTAAAAATGGATGGTTTTGAACTAAATCGGTGTCAAACACAGCATTAAATAATGATACTGATACAGGGTAGATTTAGATCATTGCTGGAGGTTGTGACAGAGCAATCCTCCATGAATTATATAATCATAAAATGGTAAATTGAGATAATTAAAACCAGCTTTAAAAGCTCCCACACAAACTCTCAAATACAAAGCGGAAAAAAATTTGCTGATATTTGTTTTTATCTTTTCTCTATTCTACATGGTGGTGACGTGTTGTATATTCAAACATGTACATCAATACCAGAGAGAGAGTGAGAAAGATTAAGGATAATCTGGGACCACACACACATAATATGACGAAAAATGCATTCATATAAACTAATGAAACACTCAGTCAAACATAAACCTCTTACACTCAAATGAATATGACTACAGAAAAAAAAATAACGTTTCCCTGGAGAGAGTGGAAAAAATGAGCACATGCAGCAAGGGAGGGGATGGAGAGAGAAAATGAGGAAAAACTAGAAAGGGGGAGGGCAGAAAGAATGCACTGAGAAACACACTGGAAGTTCAATGTGCTTGCTAAACATCCAGACTGTTAGGCTATTCAAATACAAGACTGACAGCCTTACTAATGTAGTGCATTCATCACTCCATGTCTACAAATCATGTTTTAAGTTTATAGAAAAGAAGTCATTGCTACAAGGTTTCATCATCTATTTTAATATGAAATGAATAAGCGTGTACTGTGTGTGCATATCTTTTCAGTAGCCTCAGTTCCCTCAGCGGCCCATTAATTTGTCAAGAGAGGTCACCTCCCTCCGCCCAGACCAGTTGCTGCTTAATTAACACACATCCCTCTGGTATGCCTATGTAGACGTGTGGTAATGTGTGCATGGCACTACCTTTAACTCTTTTGTTAAAACTGGTAACCACCATACTTCTGTGCTAAACAAATGTAGTAATGTATTATGATCAGATTACACAAATGCATGAGATATCATGACCATGAATTAAGAATTTGTTCCACTTTATTGATTTGTTACCTTGGTTTAGGTGATGCTTTTGTTTTCTAGCTTACTGATTCATGGCCACAATAGAACTGAATTAAAATTTAAAAAATGTGTTAGTACAACGTGGCCACAAATGAATAAATCATGGCCACAATATCTATTATGTATATCTATACAATATGTCATGTGTGGGGCTACATGTGAAGTAGTCATTTTTTCCATTTTAAATAATTTCTTCTATCCCAGTTTAATGTGCAAAGATAACTCGTGTTAATGCAAAGTTACATTTATCTTTTTGCACACATTATAAACATTACAACTTCACATTTCATTGAGATAAAAGGTAAACAAATTGGGCTTTCATTTGAGGTACTAGAAGCACTGTTACTGATCTCACTTTTAAAACTTTATGACTCATAGATTTCACTGCTTAAATCTCCATTCTGATTGAAAGCATGAAATATCTACATTTTCTCGCTTTATTTTTTCTGACCTTTTACTGGTTTTATCTGTTGGACACATTCAGTTTTTCTTTCTGTGTGATATTAGTCTCAAGTCACACAGGCTGTGTCTTTTCTAGAGATCTGTCTCAGTGTGCGGGTGTTTGTGTTCAAGTAATTGGTGAGAATTACAGAGTGTAGTGCAAAAAAGACTCGCTCTGTTTGCTGTCCTGCACCAGACAGCTGCCCCGCTCGCTTTTTTTCTGAACTTCCTACACAGTCTCCAAACTGTTCAATACTGGGCTGAAAACATGCACATCATTTTCAGATGATCTCATTCTTTAACAGATCAAATGGAGATCAGGTTGAAACTTATGAATAGACTAGAAGAAAGGATTTTACCATTGAAAAAAAAAACACATTTCACCTTCAATACAGAAAGTACACAAGTCTAAAAAAGTTAAACTTAAATTGAAGCATAAAATTTGAATTGAAGTAAGTTATATCTCATATCATAGATCACTGGAGAAGATATGTTGGTAAGGAAGACACATTTTGACTTTAATTGGTTACTGTTAGCGTAAAAAACAAAACAATTGAACTATTCTGAATAAGAGTGGCTTGAAAACATCTATATATTTCAGTCTAGAGAATGATGTGATACATGACACAGCTGCTTTTCGCTAAATAAGACACTTGTAGAGTTAGAAAGTGCGTTGTACTGCATGATCTTTCATTACTATGGTTTTCATTTCATGGTATTGTACTCATCTGCATAATTGGCATGAAAAAAGGGTAGACTGTCACTTTAAGAACAGAATGAAACAAACAAACAGGTTAAGTTGGAAAATTAGACTAAGGTCATGCTTTAATGTGGAATGAACATATGGGGAATGAAATGTGCCACAAGTACAGGTATAGAAAGAATGTGGACATGGTACAGAGAATCTGAAAGTTTATAAAAGGACAGCCATGATTCAAATGCACATGGCAAAACCTGTTAGTCCGGATGGTGCAGTTGCATTTGTCTATAACCACACTTGTGAATGTATATGTATTCATGGAATTACACACAAACAGTTGAGTTTGTCAGAGTTAAAGGCACCATGCTGCTGTTTGTACTTTGCTAACATGAAGCAAAAATAATCCCCCAGCTTCCCAAAATCCCCCTCTGTGCATTGCAGTCTTCATTATACAGCTAAACTATGCAAAATCCTCAGATTGAAGTCTGAACATTTTTATTATTATCAGTGTTAAACATGGTTAATATTTTTTTGCATATTTGCAAAAATATATTTATATTTATCATATGTTTTTCAGGATTATTTGATGGATAGAAATTAAGCATTTATTCGATTTTTTTTATAACATTATTAAATTTTATAAAATAGCTTAAAATAGATTAAAATAGCCATTTTAATCAATTTAATGAGTCTTTGCTGAATAAAATGATTAATTTCTTTTCTTTTTTTCTCCTTTTTTTTAATCTCTCTGATGCCAAACCTTTGTTCAGTTTTATTTTCAAGTAAAACAAGATTCACACTCTGCAAGAAAAAAGGACTTCACTTTATCTTATCCCTCTAATCGAGGTTAGAATAAGAAAATTAAATATTACATACCAGAATGGAGTCAGACATGAATGCAAGTTTTTTTTTTTTTTTTTTTTATTCAATATCATTAACATAGGTTGACATTTCGGAGAAAGATTGTGTTACAGTACCTTGATTTAAGCATAAATATTTTCTTTGAAGATAACATGCATCAATAAATTATCCACAAAAAGACAAGGAAAGTCCATTAAAAAGGTAAATAGTGTTAACATGCTTATCATGTTAAAATCTAGTCTTTTTAGCAAATACAAATAAAAATTTGCATTCCTCGTTTTTGGAGAGAGATCTAGAATTAACTATAAATGTCTGCAGGTGAGTTTAATAAGTTACCGATCATTGGATAAAAGAACAAAAATGTAATTGTGCGAGTGTTACATAACACCCACACAAAACCATTACTTCTCTACACATATGTCAAAGGGTTAGTGGGTTAAAATAACACACATCAAGGAAGCATTTGTGTGCAGAGAGAGTGGCACAGTGAGGGAGAGAAACATGGAGAGTGAGAGATCAGTGACTTCAAGGTCAGATGAATGCTGAGTGCCATGTGACATTCGTTTTAGTGTAGCATTGATTTCTCACCCCTCTCTTCCCTTAGGCTAAGAAACAAGAGCCCCTATGCTTCTGTCTTTCTCACTCTTGCCTAGAACACACACACAGACACAAAAGCACACAATGGTTGGTCAAGGTTAGTGTGGAAAAGCCAATTCCTCTCTGAAACAGTGCTTACTGTGTGACTGGCAGTTTGCTTACAAATGTGTGTGTGACATATTAGGGCTCAAATCCGTTCACTGCAGTTTAACAACAGTATATGTGTGTGTATGTTGGTATGTCGACCTAAAGCTGAAGCTGAGCTTGCCCCTGTGTGTCTGTGCAATAAGAGCGGTGTCCATTTCTGCCTTGCGCACTCTTCACAAAAGCTACATTAATCCAAGACCAACAGAGAGCGGCCTGTGTGCTCGCTACCATAAAAGTATGTAACAGAAATGATACAACAAGACAAAATGAGCAAAGACATGCAAAATGTACAGAAAGTAAACAATACTGTTGGGTGTTGCACTCTGAGCCTCTATACAAAACTGACTTTGTGCTGTATTTGTGTTTGCCAGAGGCACTATGGAACAAAGCCAATGATAGGTTTAAACGCTCCTAATGGTGTCTGCTTGTCGTGCACATTACAGAAACAACACTGCTGTTGACAGGCATGTGGACGCGCACCATCATCGCTACATTCTTCTCCCCTGCAGTTTGGTAGATAAATAATTTAGAAGAGGTGCATGTTGTTGATTAAGACCTTTACTAACATGTACCTTCCGGCTGAGAACAATGTGTTGATTTGGTTCACTGTACAGGTTTTGGACGTACAGTAGAGACTAATGACATACTAGCATTCATTATACAATGAAACAAAAGAGACAGACTACTAGAGTCTCTGGTTAATGTCAAGAACAAAACACCCAGTGAGAATGTGTGAAAGAGGAAAGAACAAAAAAAATGCATGGTGCAATATGGTGGCTTGTGTGTGTGTGTGTGCTTGAAAAGAAAATATAAAAAAATGATTAAGTCTGTGGCTAGTAAGAAAATGGTGCAATGCCGTGTAGCCAGTCAAAAAAGAGAAGCTCAGTTTCAATGCATTTTAAGTGGGGATATGCAATATATCTGCGACCGTTACTAGAACTGGAAAACTTTTTTAAATGATCAAATTTGACACATTAGTTTTATTTTTATTTTTCTTGGTCTGAAGTTGCCTTTGAAAATTTGGCTCAAAATGTTTTATATGCTGTACAAACTTTCAACTTTAAATTTGAACTTTTGATAGGGTACTCTTAAACTTTTACTATTCGTATTTGAAGCTTGATGAATGCACAACAAATTGTATGGATGTGAGTATTATTAATAATTACTGTATTGGTATTATCAGATGAATATTAAGTCCAGTAAAGTCTAAAAAGCAATCCACAAATCTTGAGGTAAGATGAAAACATTTAAAAAAATATATAAATTGATGCACTACGTTTGAAATATTCAACATTAGTTGAATTCTGTGCACCAGTTTCTTTGCAACTGTAAACAACCTACAGCTGTGTCAACACCGGACACATGTGCATGACACATCAAAACTAATAAAGCTGGTTTAATATCTGGTTATTGGTCATAATATCAAAATAATTATTGCTGTCTATTTCAACTTTGGTGCATGCCTAAGTGTCAGGATGAAATAATCAAAAACAAAACATAAGCCATTTATAACAGTTCTAACTACTCTGTAGATTTGAAAACCCCCATAAAAAGTACAGTAATACTCAACAGCCTGCAAATGTTCCAAATATGGAAGTACACTTAGGAGCCTATATCGAAGTGTACTCTAAATTAGAAACAAAAAACATGAAAATGACAAAGCATTGCCACCATCTAACACATTGCAGATATTCCCCAGGTTCTGTTTGTTTTAAGGGAGGACGGACAGATCGTGCAGGAACAGTTGTCATACTGAATGCTTTGGTAAATATTGTCAGAGACAATAGTCTACGCTGCTCATTTTGTGGTGGCAGATAATGCTTTTGCATAAAATAAATAAACCAGCTTTAGAAAAATGACACGGCTTTAATAACCAATAGGTTTGAGTCTAATCTTGGTAGGAAAATTATATATATATATATTCACCTCTAGCCTCTGAAACGCCTCTGAAGAACGTGCTAGCCATTGCAGTAACTATGGAAACCACGATTTTTAAGACGCTTCTCAAGCGTTCGTGAAAGCGAATCCGGCGCAGTTGATTTTATCTATTATTTTTAATTAAGCGAATAAGACATTGTCATTAAAACTAGTTAGTTTCTCTCTCTATCTCCATTTCAAAGAACTTGAAAAACAAACCGTAGAATAGGCCAACAGTTACTGTTACGTTACTAAATGTACACACATAATTAAAGTGTGTATATTTCACAGTATGGAGCCGGAGCGAAAAAGAGTTGTGAGTCTGCTCTTTGTATATGAGTTTACATTACTAAAGCAGCACATTCTAAGAAACACTTTTAAAACAATCTACATACGCTTCCGCGTGTCTGTACAGAGTAACTAAGCCGAATTAAAGAGAGAGAGAGAGAGAATAGCTTATATCAAGTTTCTTTTCCTGAACTTGAATGTGTGGGAACACACGATACTAAACATTTAAACGACTTCCTGTTTAAACAAAAAGCGTCTCTAATCTCTCGTTACTAAATGTCTAGAACTGTTTCCACTGAATCCGCTGGACGTGTGTCGCTGGATGCTCGCGGCGACCGAGAGACAAACATCGAAACTGCGACGAAATCTATTGGTTGTTGGCGGACAACGTGGACGTTTCGTGTTATGCATGTCTGTCATCTCTACGCTCCCGAGGGGCGGATTTGTAGGTACCCACAAAGCGCACGAAAAGTGAAAAGTTGGAAGCACAAAACTTACCAACGTCAACGTCCGAGAGGTTTCACTAAATCGTCTCTTATTGTCTCTGCTGCTGTGTAAACTGAGAGAATGAGCGGCGCGCCGTGTTTGAGGAAGTATTTACCCGCTCACTGGATCTGTGTCTGGGGTTTGACAATGAGTGACGTCGACCAGGTAGAGAGAGAGAGAGAGAGAAAGAGGGAGAAAGAGGGAGAGAGAGGAAGGGGGGGGGGTTCTATCTATCTATCTATCTATCTATCTATCTATCTATCTATCTATCTATCTATCTATCTATCTATCTATCTATCTATCTCTCTATCTATCTATCTATCTATCTATCTATCTATCTATCTATCTATCTATCTATCTATCTATCTATCTATCTATAGTATCTATCTATCTGTCTGTCTGTCTCTGTCCGTCCATGCATTAATCTGTTTATACTGTTTATTTATTTACTAGTATTTACTATCTATCTATCTAGTATTTACTATCTATCTATCTAGTATTTACTATCTATCTATCTATCTATATATCTATCCTACTCATACTTTGAGTTCATAATGTCTGTGAGAGATATAGAAACTCTATGATGTCATATAGATTTAACAGAGGAGCACACAATCAAGGTCATCATTTTCTATTGAAAAACACATACACATGTATGTTTCTCATTTATCTGTACATTTCCCTACACCCCGGACTGGTTTATGAATTACCATTGTTGGAAGTTGACCTGGTGCTTTCATTTCCTGAAGACAGGAGATTCCCAAAAGAAAACTTCAGCTTTGGGAACTCCATAGTCCCGCCTCACACCAACACAAGGAATGGGCAAAGACAAAACATTTATTGCATTCACACACATTAGACACACACACACAGAGACACAAAGAAGCAGCAGTCACATGATGCTGACTCACAGACTGCCCCACACATTCAATCTAGGTCTTTCAGTGGTGTGTAAAGCTGTGAGTTTCAGTGTTTCTATATTAAGTATAATTTCTGTTTAAGCCACAACATTTAATGTGTAACAAATTAAGGTGTGTAAACTGTAATCCAATGGATACCATTATCATAGAAAGTTCTGAGGAATAGTGAGGACTCATTGCGTTGGTTTATGGTATGTGGTTTCACTTCTCTTCTGTTTTATAGAACTGCTTCTTACCAGTTTTTTTTCTTCTCCTTTACTGACTCTCTTTCCTCCTTTTTTTTCTCTCCCCTTCCTTTCTGTCTTATCCGACCCCTTTTAATACAATTTATCAGTCTTGCCTCAGTTCTCTTTACTATTACTTCCCTCTTCTTTCCCTCTATTTTTAAAGTCTGTAATGAGTTTTAAATATGTTTGAGGTTTAGCAAAGTTGTGTTTCTACCTCACTGATCTTCATCTTCATCTTCATCTGATCACATCTTAACTCAATCTCTCAGAAGATAGGTTTGAAAATGAAGTAGCAACCCAACAGAATACCAAATTTTCTTATTGCACAAAAGTAAACAAAAATGCCCTTAAAAGGAATAATTCACCCAAAAATTACAATTCCAAGGTGTTGATGTGTATGTTTCTTCAATGGAACAGATTTGGAGAAATTTGCTCACTCATGGATCCTCTGTTGTCATCTCACAGCATATTTGTTTAGACTGTTTTTGCTTGTAAATGGTACTTGGTCTGAACATCTTTTACACTGGAGAAAGCAATATAATGAATAGAGGAATAGTATTTAAGTTAGAATGTTCAAAATGGATTTGTTTCTTACAAAAATGCAGCTTTTCACTTCACGGGACAATAATTGATGGCCTGGAGTCGTGTGTATTATTTGTGGACTTTCATGATATTTCAACCGTCAGCTGTTTGAACTCTCGTTCTGACGTCACCCATTCACTACAGAGGATCCGTTGGCGAGCAAGTAATGAATTTCTCCAGATCTGTTCAGGTTAAGAAACAAACTCATCTATGTCTTTTTTGGGTGAGCCATTCACCTTTAGCATGTGTCTTGACCCAAAGATTTCAAATGATTCTTCACTGTCTCCATCGTAACAGACGCTAACAGGAAAGACGCTAATAGCTATGACTTCCCTGACTTTTCTGCCTAAACGAATAGGCTCTTGGTGAACTCACTCACACTGTGTCAGTGAGGCTGATCACTGGGCAGAGTAATGATTGAACGAGGGCCGAGTCTGTGCCAGTTTCTACACAGAGCAAGCAGTCTGTGAGTAACGACAAGAACCCAGTACGGAGGAAAGAATGAGGAAACCCCCAAAAAAAGAATAATTCGGCTGCTTATCTACCGCTATCTATTCCTCAATCTGTCTCACTCTGTTTCTGTCCCTTCTGATATCTTTCTGGTATAAAACTGACAATGAAGAAACAGTATGTATGTTGTAACAAACATGACTAAAAGGTAGAAACATAAAAATGAAGCTGTGGGAATCCATGCCAGAAGTGATTCAGAGGCATTCCGACCATCACTGCATTTTAATAACTGGTACATAGTATATAAACAGGTTTGTGTATTTCGTGCCCTGTTGTATGTTGTTATACTGTTGTTCTCTTTTTAAAGAGAAGACAGGAATGTTAATGTCCAGGCTGTGTTCTCCAAAAGAAAGCTTGATAATGGTGGTGTCCTCATGAATACAGCGATAGCGCTCTGGAACTCTGCCCTCCCACTGGAGATAAAGAGCTCATATGCATCATGGGTGAGGGTGATGGAAAATCTGGAAATAAAGAGCAAAGGTGGTAATATCCTGGAATACATTAACCTGGTTGATGAGAGCAGCGCTAACAGAAGACTACATCTGTTTGTTTGGATAGAATAGATGCTCATTTACCATTCAAATGCATGCATTTCAAACAGGCAAATGAAAAAAAGGACTCCAAACTCTGAAGTTCTCTAAGTTTTTGCCAGTAATGGAAGTGAAGCTCATTCATGAAACCACAAAAGCCAGGTACTGCTGAGCACAAGCTCATGTTTCCCAACCTCTAATGGATCTTGTGTGTGTTTTTCTTATGCTCATTGTGCTTGAGGAACAGAGGAACACCTGTGTGTGGTCAACCTTTGTTTCAGTTTGAGGTTCACCTTTCTTGAATCATCATAAGTAACATTATCATAACTAAAATATGGCCACTTTATATCCCAGCTCAATGAAATGTATAGCTATGTGATCTACAAACTGATATATAAATTATATAGTATCCTCTTTAAAAACATTTAAATATCCATATATAAAAATAACCTGTAATCATGCTGTTTGTTCACATATCAACATGACCATGATTGCTTACTCTGACTGCTTTTAAACAAAAATTAAATCAACAAGACAATATTGTGGAACTTACATTTTAGACAATATTTTCAGTTATTTGTATATTTTTGCTGGTGAAGTCAAACAAGCATTATTTACATTTTTACTTAAAGTATTACTTCAATTTTTATCAGCTGTTTGAACTCTGAACCTGACAGCATCCATTCACCGCAAAGGAGCCATAAGTAAAAAAAAGGTGATCTAAATTTCTCAAAATCTGTTCCAATGAAGAAACAAACTCATACATCTCGGATGGCCTGAGGGGGGGTATTCATTGAACTGTCCCTTTAAATGAAGCATAGGCATTGAATGTTCTAGTTTAATGGTCTTAGTACAGACACTTGAAGAGAGGAAGTGGAGTCATAAAGGCTTCTTGTTCTCCATGTTGAACGTCTATATGTCTGAACTTGGTTATGAGCTCATTCTTCATTCACTTGTACACCTACTTCACAAAAACTGAAACGCTAACAAAAATACAGTCCCCAATCTAATGAAATGACATTTTAAGCAATTAAATGCTTCGAATTTATCAATTACTCTTTCATTAGTGGGTCAGGGGAACTCAAGGGAGTGTGGCAACTAGAACAGTCCCATTTCTATCTTACTTTCCTTCTTTAACATCCTTTTTCTCTTTTTTGCCATATTGCCACACTATTGTTATATTCCCTGGATCCTCTTTCACTCTACGTTCCTGTCCTTTGCTTTCTACTTTCTTTTATATCCTTTATATCATGTCCTCGATGACCTAGTAAAGCTCAGTCTAATGAAGTCTACTTTAGTCTCGACAGCAGACTAGAAGCTGTTAGTGAAATGTATGCTGAGCTGACATCAGCATTGTGCCCTTTTCCCTGAAGTGAATAGGCTTTGTATTTTAAGTTTGGAAAACGGATCCCAGATCAGTGTCAAAATAACAGTTTTCTGGGGACCTACAATAGCACAGTGGACATCAGCATCATTAATATTTCAAAGGATGAAAAGAAATAGGGCTAAATGTTTTGTGCTTCCTCTTTTTTTCTATCATATCAATTATTTAGGAATTGTGCTGCTTAATCAACCTCTCTTTGGCTGTTGGCCGAAGTGCCACAGACCACTTTGATAAAGCTAATTATCTTAACCTAGTTAAGCGTGTCATCACAGTTAGCCGTTTTATGCTAGGTTTGAAGGCCAGTTTACAATAAAGAAAATAAAATATTGTAATGAAATACGCTTAATTATTAAACAAATATGCTAAATGCAGTAGGCTAATGGGGAAAAGTAACACAGCATCGAAATTTTATCAATTATTTCTATTCTAGCAAATATTTAACTAATCACTGACAAGAAGCGTGAGTTGCTGCTCCCTTCTTAAGTGTGTGTGTCGCCCCCTAGAGACTGTATTTCAGGGTTGCCAGGTTTTCACAACAAAACCCGTCCAATTGTTACTCAATACTAACCCAAAACTAGCCCAATGGCGTTTCAAGTGGGGTTCCACGGTAAAAATAGCATTTCAGGGGCTGAAAATTGGAAAGTATTTTTATACTCTAATATATGTAGCATATTGTAAAATTAATATAGGCATATTTATCTCTTTCTAAACAGAAACACTCTGTCTATCATAATACCAAATGTCTAAACATGTGAAGCCAAACAATGGTATAATCAGTAATTTCTCATGAAACTGCTGCTTTAATCGGAACAACCTTAACTGTGAAATGAAACCAAAATGTATTTTTCCTATCTTGAAAATCCAGGTTTACATGACTTTTTATACTATTATGCAGGGGCTTTATTTAAATTGAATAACGCATTAATGAAGAAGGATGATCTCTGTGGGAATAGGGGAATGTGCTGGGAAATATCAGATACAAATAGCGGAGAATGAATACTGGGACTTTTTCTAGTTTTACAGAACGCATTTTTAAAATGTAACATTAAAAGACAAATAAAAAACAAACATGATATAAAAAGAAAAATGAATCCTACGAGGCATTTTGAAAATACTGAACAGAAAAAGGCCCAGTTCACACAAACTGTTCTTTCTAGATTAATATATACAACAAAATTCACCTAAACTTTTGAAAATGCAGTTTGAAAAAAAAAAAAAAAGTAAACATATTTTTTGGGAATAACATGGCTTTAGATGATGGCCTAAATAATAATAATAAAAAAACTGCTTAAGGCTAATACTGTAGCTACATAAAGCTTATGACACTTCACTATTTTTAATGAAAGGTTAAACCGACACAGATGTTCACAATGATTGCATACTGATTTACATTGATGTTTTACCAAATGTGGCCTTCAAAGGTATGCGCCGTTGTGCATACAACCATCCTTACATAAAATTACCATAGTAACCATTGTTTCTGACCATATACCATAGCTATTAATATCAATGTAATTATACCAAATGCATATAGGATTATATTTTTTTAAATGTTTTTTGTAATTTGAAGTAATTTTTGAAGTCAGTGGTGGAGATTAGCACAGCTTCACTGTAGTAACAATAACTGTACCGGTATTCTAGCGGAAACAATGTCACTTGGGGACCACAGTAAAATAACTACCAAATGTGCAGAGAAAAATGAATCACAGCAGATGATAGCAATATCTTAATACAGCTGCACATGAAATATATTACACTGAATTGTAAAATGTACAGATTTCTTCATTTAGGCTATACAATTCTGTATCAAATCCAAATGTAAATATATATATCACATGATGTAATTTGTATATAAAACATGGACTTTTAATATCTGAGGTGGTAGGATATGCCATGCTAAACATTTAGGTGTTAAATTAAATGAACAATATATTGTCTATAACAAGCCTGTTTGGGCTTATCGTATTCTTTCAAACTATAACAAATGCCTTAATTTATTTTTAATTTTATATTAATGTATAAAATGACAGCACTGCATATAGAAAGTTACAATAAAAAAAAATCATTCTCCTTTATTTCGACACAGGTGAGTAGTTTCAGAGCAATCATGCACGACACCTGAGCTTCACTGAACTGCACTGTTTACACATGGCACTTTTTTCATGGGTCTGTGAAGCAGGTGAGGCATGGGACTCGTCCTGGGACAGCACAAACACTAAGCGTGACATGCCTTGTGTAAATCTGTCCATAAATTCAGCAGCCAAGAAGAAAATAGAGCTAAAAATGAAGGTATTAATGGTGTGATTCCGCTGGTTTCTCAGGCACAGGTGACTCTGATGTCAAAGGTTTAAGCCCATGATGGGTTCAGCTGTTGTCCTGTTGTCATCTGGGCAGATAGCTGGATACTATAACACTGTGGCCTCTTCCATTGCATTTACCCACCTGCAAAATAACAGTGGATTTCTTTATCATAATTCTGAGGATTTTAATTGGGAATGAACAATGCAGAGGTGAACAGGATGACTCTTGTGTGTCATACCTGCGTGCAGTATGCTGGTCATCTGCCCTGAAGGTGTAATACAGTGTTTTTTTATGGTACAGCTGGAAAACGTTGTCTTTGTCTTCCCCTTCTGATCGATCAGACAGCTTCACAGTAAAGCCCTGCAGAGGAAGACTTTCAGATGCCACTTTATCCTGCAGACACAGGAAACAGAGAGAGAGAGAGGTTAAATGTGTGCAGGGTTTGTGCTTTATTCTGATGATAAAAAGTATTTTCATTATTTAAGTATTATCATTTTACATATTTCAGCACCTGACCAAAAAAAGACAGCACAGTTTAGCATTTCAGACAATGTGATGTAAACGTCCTTTAATGAGATTAATTAAATGTGACATTATAATTATTTCATTATGTAATTTATCCGTCATTCAGTAGTTTGGGGGATCTAATTATTTATTTTTTTAATAATTATTGTATTATTTATTATTATTTAATATTAAGCAGCACAGTTTTCCACATTTACAATAATCAGACCATAAATCAGCATATTGCAATGAGTTCTGAAACATCATGTGACACTGAAGACTGAAGAAATGGTGCTTAAAATAATTACTGTATGTTTGAACATACAAATACAGCCTTGGCGAGACTTATTGATGTTAGGAACCAGAGGCTGATATTGTATAAAAATCAACATTTTGTATTGATCCAACACATTAAATGTAGTTTGTGCAAGTTATAATGTGCGTTTGTATGCAGTGTTGTAGTGTCTGTGTTGGTGTGGGAGACTCTGGGTCCCCTCACCTCTCGTGCTTTAAAGGTGTAGAGCACCTTGTCTTTGAGCAGAAACCACAGCCTCTTCCACTTCCCTTTGCTCTTTTTGCGTCTTTGCAGACTGCCACTCATAGTGGAGCCCTCTGCACCCACAGATACCTGCACACACCAATACTTTCTGAACTCTGAGTATAAAATACCTTATTCATTCAGATGTGAACGTGAGTGTTGTGTGTGTACCTGTGTGAGAGGTGAGGTGCTCTTTCTGTTCCTCCACAGGCTGGGTGGCTGTAGGCTCTGGAACACAGCAGAGAGAGGCCTGCTGGCCCTGTTTGTGCGGGGACTGGTGCTCCCACATGACCCTGGAATACTACCACCTACATACACATCATACACTGACATTAACTATACAGCTATTGGGATCATTTCAATGTTCAGAATGGGAACAGTCTATTTTGTTTAAACAATCAATTGCAGATGAATAATTGAAAAACAACAGAAGTATATTATATTCTTGATAATACTGTAAAAAATCATTTTAACTGTGATGGTGAGTATGAAATGGTTCGAAATTGCATAGCTTTTTAAAGTCTGATTCTTCATGGAGGCTGTTACCTCTCTTTCTGAGCTCAGCGTAGCAGTGGTCACAGACTTTAGCCATCCTGTCCTTCAGGTATTTTAGAGGATACCTATTTCTCGAGCAGGAGCGACACACAACCTAAAAACAGGGCGAGACAGTTCAGATGAATAGTAAAAATGAGACGCAATGAGAGACAATAATAAAAATAAGAGAACAACAAAAAAAAAAAATAAGAGAAGTTGCAAAACACTATAAAGTCACCATATTACCCTGAATGACAATGAACAGAACCCTTTCCTGCCACAAGGGGGAGCTGGCACTTCTGTTAAGTGCTGACTGACTAGCCTGTTTACTAGTCAATCGCTAATAACAAATTTATTCATAATATCCCAAAAAAAATATGTTTCTTTAATGGCAATAAATAATAATAAAAAAAACACTTTTAAAATTTTTTTTTTATAAAGTTACTTTTTTGGTTGGAAACAAAACATATATTTGTAATATATGCAATAATACAAGCTCATGTGGCTCAGTGGTAGAGGATTGCATTAATTGTACAAAAGGCAGTGGGTTCTATTCCCAGGGAACACACATATTGGTAAAAAAATTTATTGCCTGAATGCACTTTAAGTTGCTTTAAAGTGTCTGTGCATGAATGTAAATACATATAATTCTGTGAAATATCCGCTAATGTAATCCTGCTTCAATTTATTATTATTTAATGCAATGCTGTTCATACATTTTTGAGTCTAAATGCTTATTAGGGTCACTGTAAGACCACCTATGATTGTTTTATTGTTAACTGTAACATATAAAAGAATATATGTCTTGAATTTAAAAGGATAGTAAAATTCCACCGCCCCCACATTATTTACTCATCCGCATGTCTTTCCAAATCCGTAGGATTCTTTGTTCATCTTCAGAACACAAATTAAGATATTTTGATGAAATCCGAGAGCTTTCTGTCCCTCAAAAGACAGCAGTGCAGCTATCATGTTCAAGGCCAAGAAAGGTACTAAAGGCAACATTAAAATAGTCCATGCGTCCATGACATCAGAGGTTCAGTCAGAATGTTATAAAGCAATGAGAATACTTTTTGTGCACAAAGAAAATAAATTAACAACTTTATTTAACATTTTCTTCTCTTCCGTGTCAGTCTTCGATGCACGTTCACGAGAGTACAACAACAGTGTGTGATGCTGCAGGACCTGACATACACCCGGAAGCACTGAGAGGATGAAAAGACCAGAATTTTCAGAAATGTATTAACGTAGCTTCATGAGATTACAGTT
This sequence comes from Carassius carassius, assembly GCF_963082965.1. Classification (NCBI taxonomy): domain Eukaryota; kingdom Metazoa; phylum Chordata; class Actinopteri; order Cypriniformes; family Cyprinidae; genus Carassius; species Carassius carassius. The sequence goes on from NC_081798.1 coordinate 6,159,655, forward strand.
AAACCACTGATGTCACATGGACTATTTTGATGATGTCCTTACTACTTTTCTGGGCCATAAAATATTTCAGAATGAGTCAGAAAGCTCTTGGATTTCATTTAAAAAAATCTTAATTTCACATCTGTAAAATCTTTCCTCACACCTCACTAGAGCAGCTGAAGGTATTGAGGCCTGCGGCATGATCCGCTATAGCCCGGCTCAGCGTGTGGAACCAGTCCTCTCTTTCACCTAAAGAACTATCAGAGACAGAAAGAAGCCATGCTTGAAGTGATGGCATGACACAAGATGTCAGTACAGACATATGCAAACCATTATGGAAATGCTCATTACCTCGCTGAGAGAGTGATTGTAACATCGCTGACTTCTATCCTGAGCGTGTGGAGCACATTGTCTATGACAGGTTTACTGACCTACAGACACATGAAAAAACAAATACTGCTCAGTTCTTGATAATACAATTCATATCACACTTAGTCTAATCTGTTTTGTTTCCTAGTAGTTTACCGGTAATCAAAAAACTAAATGAATCTGCTGAGAGACTCTGGCGTCTTACCTTCATTCTACTTAGAGTCAGTGTGTTTTTCAGCCTGTATTTACCATCCTGCTGAGGGTAGGTGTACAGCATCACGTCATTCATCTGCAACACATGCAGAAACATGATTACTATATAAATGGGGACATTCCATAGACTAGAAATTGTTTTATATACAACTAACTATAAATTCTATAACCTAACCCTAACCAGCACTTTAAATGTTCTGCTTTTTTTTTCAATAAAAAAAGTATTTTATTGTAATACCATTCTTGCAAGGTGTTTTAATGTTAGCAAAAGTAATAATGATGCTTGCCTTCTTGTGTCTTTATTTCCACCACAAGGAGGCAGTAAAAGCTTTTAAGTCTGCACACGTCTGCTCTATCCCTTTCCAAGTTAAACCATTTAGATTAGATTTACATTATTTAATAATTATTATTAGTTTGGTTATTATTGCAGTATATTTCTATTAAAAAGTCTATCAAAATAATAATATTTACATTATTATGTTTATATCTACCACAAGGAGGCAGCATAAGCTTTAAATCAGTGGTTATCAGCCTTTTTGATTTCAAGTCCCCTATCACCCATTTTTAATATATATATATATATATATATATATATATATATATATATATATATATATATATATATATATATATATATATATATATATATATATATATATATATATATATATATATATATATATATATATTAGGAGTGTCCATAGATGAAAATAACGGTAACACTTTATTTTACAGTGTATGTTAGAATTTGTAATAGTAAATTCTGCACAATTACAAGAAGCTAAACCTGAATTACATGATGTTAATGATTTTACTCAGTATTTTTTAAGCCAATTTGAGGCCCCCTATAACTTTGCAGAGGCCCCTTAGTTGGCCCTGGACCCCTGCTTTAAATAGTTTTGACATGATCTAACTTCTTCCTCTCTGCTCAATGCTCATTCTTCCACAAGTGTAGCACGTTCAGTTCAGTACCCAAGAAAGCAATTCACACGTTCAATACAATAGGTTGTGCTTAAGAAAAACAGTTTATGGGGTATTTTCTGCTTTGCTTCATTCCTGACAATGAAGAAGTTGTGTTAAGAACACAGACTCACACACACAAACAGGCTAGCCCTACACTTCAAACCATTGTGTTTGCTCGACATATATAGCTCCAAACAAAAGTGGTGATATCATGAGACATGCAGTGTGCGTGCCCCAAACATCCGCAGTTCACAGGCCGGGTCCAGGAATTCAGCCTGGACGCTCCTGAGAAAGCCTTTTTGGGTGGAGGCAGCAGGACAGATACAACATCAAAAACAACAACAACAACAGCCACAACAACCCTCAAACAGCTGAGAATATATCAGTTCTCATGTAACTAGTGTGTGTGACGTTGGTGAAGAAAAATACAAGCGAAAACAACAAATAACTTCGGTAAGAATCCTACGTAAGACCTCCATAGGGATCTGATACCATTACAGTAGTCACAAAAAACAAGGCCCTGATTACGTGTCAATACAACTCTACTTAACTAGTTTTGCATGATATTTGTGACCATTTCCTATCCAGTTCAGCTCAGGTGAATAAACTTAACCACAATGATTATTGGATAATGATTTTTATAGGGATTTCTGGGACAGACTTTCTTTCTTTCTTTTTTTTGTTATTTTTTTCTTTCTTGTGGTATTATATGTATATTTTTTATAGCATTTATTAATGTTTTAAATTAGCTTTTCATTTGATATTTTCAGTTTTCAATTTAAGTTTCTGTAATTTTGCAATGTGCTCATTATTTTATTCTTTTTATTTCATTATGTATTACTATTTCTATTTAGCTTAACTTTTTTAACCTATTGTATTTCAATTAGTTCAAGGTAACATTCCTAATATTCCTAATATTAGTTTAATTTAACATTACATATATTTTAGTTTATTTCAGACAATGTGAACAATAACAACATGGTGTAAATCACAGAATATAAATTTCATGGCATGTTTTTCATGATCATGGAAACCCTGTCTCAGTGATCAGAGATAGTCCTTCAAAGATAACTGTGAAGTGGTAGATTTGTACAGGCAATGAAGGGTAGTTTTGACAGAGGAAATGGCCTTTGGGCATCAGTGTATGAGTGATAGTTGGTTTGCGGGATTTTTTGAGTGATTCACTTATTAATCCATAAATTAAATCCGTATCTTGAAGAATCATCTTTAGGGGACACTATGACATCATATCACAACCAGTCAGTGCTGGACTCTATGACATCAGTCACAAGTTCTCATAAAAAAAAACACAGAGCAGATTGATCGATTAAGGGATGGAAAAGAGCAGAAAGGAGAGGATGACAGAAGATGAAGAAAGACTCCAGTTTCTGGGATCTTCAGAGCCAAGAGTGTCGCAATATCAGAAAATAGCTTTCTGTATGTATGTATACAGTACATGGTCCAAATCTACCATTTGTCAAGTGCCAGTTTTCCAGTAACATACTAAAGAACTACAGCATATTACACTGTTTAAATTCAACTGTATGAGCATGACTCTGACCATCATCAAATCAAATGTGAATGGATATTAATAAAGATAATAATTAGTTTCCACACCCAAAGGTATGTATACACTAGGCTACTCTTCAAAAGTTAAGGGAAAAGAAGTCTCATACTCACCAAAGCTGCATTTATTTGACGAACAATACAGTGTCAAAAGTAATTAAGTTGTGAACATTAACATCAACTTGAAATAACTGTTTTATGTTATTTGGATACATTAAAAAAAAAAGTTTTCTAACCATTCTAAAACAATCATACTGACCTCAAATTTTTTGTGCAAGTTGAATTTTTTTCTAAATCTCAGCAGAGCCCGCAGAGCCCATTCTTCTTAAAATCTTGTCATTAAGACATTCAGAAAACCACCCGAAGTAACAGAATAAATGTACTTCAGTACTACAAAACAACTGAACTGACCACTCATGCAGCCTCATGTTTTTAGTGTTGTTTTTAAGCTGCGGTGGCTCAGTGTTGCTGGTCTGTTGTTCTCTGGGTCTAGTCTTCAGTGTGCTGTCAGTAAAGTCCCAGCACAGGAAGCTGGCATCCAATGACCTACAGCAGACATCCTGAGAGGAAGTACGACCCTTGAAAACAAGAGAGCTATAAAGAGGGGTGGGGGTAGCCTTGTGCTACAGCTAATTTAGCCTCCAGTGTCTGCTGAAACCAGCTCACTTACTCTCTAGGAAACTGGCTGCCTTTTTGAATGACCAAATATCAACAATACACGTACCTGTCAATAACTGCTCAGTACCTAAGAGGGCAATATAGGCAACTTCATATTAAAATGAAATGTGTCAGGCAACTAGCTGACAGTTAACTAAATTTAATTATCTTTACAAGCAAGATTCCACTAAAGACTTTTCCATGCAATGACAGTTTTTGGATTTAGAGAAAACCAACTGTATAATAAAATGTTTTTTTATAGAGCTATAGCTTTAAGAATGCAACACCTACACAAGAAGCGATACAGATCTAACTGAAAGACAATCTCTTAACAATCCCACTCGACCAATTGGTTTGATCAATCATTTTCAGACACATGAATGGCTGTGAAGTCACTTGTTCTAAGGAAAATGCAAAAATACTATGCAAGAGTGCTTTTCCCCCCACTTAAGTACATCTTTAAAAGTAAGTTCAAAGTTCACTGTATATGAGATATGGTCAAAAAGCACTGATTAATGTATTGACAAGCATTTATGGTAAATTAAAATATTTAATGCCATTTCTATTGAAACTTGTATTTCAGTCTATTTGTAATTGCACATTTGTAATGATGAAGTAGCAATTTAGTGGGTTTAAAATATATGAAAATGTAATATCAAATAACACATTCAACTTACAAATTATAATGAAGTATTTCCTTATGACAAATGATTATTAAAATGTAATGATTTAAAATGTACTTTAACATAAAACTTTAATTCTGACATTATTACAAAGTGCACTTTTTAAAAGTGTACTTAAGTATGTTAAGAAAATCATGAACGTTTACTTGCTTTAAGTGCACTTAAGTGGCCTTTTTCATTTATGTTTAAATAATACTATATTATCTGTAATATGTTTTTTTTTAAATATACCTGAAGGTTTGAATTACACTTCAAGTGCACATTTAATGCAATTAAGCACACTGCAAGTTGAGAGAAGGATGACAAAATACCAGGAAGAGGTGTCTGGGCTGCCTGCTTTTCCGAGAGACCTTCATCAGAGTGCCCTCCTTGACAAAAACCTGCAAAACACACAGGTGCACGAGACCAGGTGACTTATGGGTAAGGGTGTTATTCACTTAAACCTTTGATGTCTAATAACTGTTACTGATCTTTCAGGTTTTACTGCCAGTAAAAACAGTAATAAACTATAAACATGAAACCATAAATACAGCGTATGAAGCTGAATGTACCCTTCCTGGTTGAAGAAGGTCTCTTTTTCCTCTCACGCTGTAGTCAATGTGGACCAAACGAAGCAGGTTCTCCTGTGATTGCAGTAGAAAGACATCAAAAAGTGAAAATGAGAAACAGAACTGATTTTTGAATGAGAAAAAGGAAGAGCTGTTCAGAAATGAATAAGGGTAGAAACAGAAGGTTTCTGTGTCTGTGACTGCGTGTATGTGTTTGGAGATGCCTCTGTGTCTGGCTGATTTCACATTGCTCTCTTTGTTTCCCGACACCTGGTACACTATGATGACATCATATCCCCTCTCTCCTTTTCATCATGTATTAACAATACAACACGCTCACTCACACACAGAAACAACTCACCCCGTGTTTTAGATTGTCATTAACCTGGTCTGCGACCTCTGACACGATTACTAGTGCAGCTGTTGATAAAAAGTTGCAGTCATAAGCACAATTAATGTTTTCACAGTTCAAACAAGGTCAGTGGTCATCATTGTGTGAGAGAGAGACCGAGACAACAATACCTTGTGTGTCTTCATACTCTTTTGAATCCGGAGAGAGGTTGTTTAAGTAGTCTGGAAAAAATAAGATGAAAACCAAATGACTGATTAAGAGACAAAATAGCTTTTATTTCACCATCTCATACTCTTTTAAACACACTCAAACAGTCTTATGTTTTATGTACATGATCCAACATACAGTACATTATTTACAGTTCATTTTTACCCCAGTCCTCAAAGTCATTGGCAGCCTTTTTATAGTGAAATTTAATTAAGTGACAAAATATGATTGATCAAAATGTGAATTCCAGGACTGCAAGTCAGCAACAAAAAACAACAATTGTATACCTACTGTAAGATTATGTCAATAAAGTGTTGAGCAAGTAGTTTTATTATTTAATTACTGTATCTTCTGTGGATTTTGATGCAGTTTGATAAATATAGACTGTTGTTGCGTAAATGCACCTTTGTGCAGTATCTCTGTATGCAGTATTTATGCATATACCTGTACTTCTTTATTTTTGCATTATTTCTGTAATATAATATTTATTAACATTTTTAAATAAGCTTTTATTTGTATATTTTCAGTTTTCATTTAAATTTTATTTTAAGTTTTAATTGTTTTTCTGTGATTTATAATTCTTTTGTTATTTTTAAATAAATGAATAAAATTTTTCTATTTAGCTTTCATTTATTTCATTTTACATTCAGCTTTTACATTTATATTATTTTTAGCGCTGTCAAAGCACTGATTAATCACATCCAAAATAAAAGTTTTGTTTACGTAACATATATGTGTGTACTGTGTATATTTATTATGAACATTTAAATATATAAACATGCATGTATATATTTAAGAAAATTTTTGTTTATATATGAAATACAGTTATATATAATATAATTTGTATGAATATAAATTTATGCATGTAAAATTTTCAAAATATATACTGTACGTGTGTGTATTTATATATTCATAATTAATATACACAGTACACACACATATTAAGTAAACAAAAACATTTAATTTGGATGCAATTAATCGCGATTAGTCAATTAACAGTACTAAGTTAGTTAGTTTTCAAAACAACAAGTTTAAACAAGGTTAAATCTGTAAATTTCTGTTTTATTTGTAATAAAAACTTCCAACAGTGATTTAAAAAACTTTATTTTTCAAAATGTTAGTTTTAGTTAACAATAACCAAATTGCACAAATAATTAAGTTAAAAAGGAACTTAATGCAATAAAGTATTAATAAAGTATTAATATGGGAAAATATCATCTGGACTAAATATTTGAATCATGCAGTGTTCACCTGTGAGGATCATGCGGTACTGAAGAACACGCACAATGACCCGCAGCAGCTGGTGTTTCAGAGGAACATGAACTCCTTCTGCATTCTGTGTCTGGAAAACAAACACACATGCATATGAGAAATGGCACATTAAACAATATACAATGAACAATAAACACAGACATACAGAACTTGGACACACACACACACAAAATGTATGTCAAACAGAACTTGTTACTCCTCATGATAAAACTTTTTTAACTGTTGAAAAAGCTGTCATTTTGTTGTTTTTACATGATGTAACAAAGGGAAAGTAAGAGAAATCTAAATTTGTATCAAATTCATGAGTTTAACAGAGTTTTTTACTAGCCAAAAACACATAATTATGGTATTTACAATTATTATTTTATAGCATCTGCACATGCTGCACATAAATGTATAGACACAAAAAATCTCTATAAACACAAAACAGTTTTTCCCTTAAAACTCACACATAAAACTGATCGGACAACCATACACAGAGTTAAATGCCACCTGTGCTCTCTCTTGACTCACAAGATACAGTATCATAGATCACAATGGCACCACTTAGAGAAGCCCATTTCAAGGTTATTCACTGACCTTCCATTTTTCCAGTTACACAAAACCCTGAGTACGCCTCATTCCAGCCAATTCCATCCCAATTATATCATTCACTGGGAGAAAATGTGAACAAGTGAATCAGTCAAACACGCGGTGAGAAGAAATCAATCAAGGCCTAATTGACTTTGACACGTCATTGTTCATGCGAGCTCTGAGGAGCCAGGGGGGACGTGAGAGGTCAGTAAAGGGCAGATAAGGGCAAATAACTTCAGAGTTATGGACATCCAGAGACATGGGACAATGCTTGAGATCTTCAACAAGAAGAGGGAAAAAGGGATGCCGTTAATGACCTTGTGAGGAGCGTGAACGAAGGGAGTTGTGGTTTCAAGATAAAAGAACACAAGCCAGTATTCAGTTTGTCCAGTTTGCACACCTGCCACAACATCGTTCCCACAACACCTCTGAAAGACACTCTCTTGGTTTCATTATCTTTTTTTCACACCAGCTCTCTAACTGTATCATAACCTTACTGTCGTCATCATCATCATAATTCACAGGTTTTATCCATCACATTTCTTATTTCTCTTCATTTTCTTCTGTTTACATTGCAGTTTATCCATCACATAATCAAATCTCTTACTTAGATGATAATGTGAACATAAATTACACACACACTCACATAAACACACACTGACAATTCAAGTAAAAAATACAACATATAGGCTACTGACTCATTCAATTTCTGTACTATGTTAACGTTAACACTTTATTTAAGGTGTCTTTCTAATTCATTACATGTACTTACTATTAAAATAACAATTCACTATGCATAACTACATGCAAGTAACCCCAAGCCACACACTAATCATAACCCTAACCATGTAGTAAGTACATGTAGTTAATTAATATTACTCAGTACTTAAATGTATAAATACAATGTAACAAGGACTCCTTAAAATAAAGTGTAACCTGAAATTTATATTCAATTTAATGTTTTATAAAATATTTATTTGAATGTGAGTGTGTTGATGTAGATATTTTTGTTTACATTCCCTATGTGTATATTAAAACAGAAAATATAAAAAGTTAAGAAAATATTTAATTAATTATTCAATGAATATTCAATTAATACGTAATATTTAAAACATTCAGTACATTGATGTATTAGATACATAGAAAAATACAAATTAAAAAGTTAATGCTAATGCATATTTGATTTCTAATTTCATATCAAAATATGCAATCATATTAAATTAATAATCGTAGTATATATATATATTCACTTTTAAAACAAACAAAGTGCAAAATTACAGCAAAATTTTGATTTCATATAATAGATTATAAAATAGTACATTTAAGTAAAAGTAAATATTAAATTATATATTAAAACATTGCACAATTTCATAATGTATAAAATATTTTAAGCATTCCATAAACTGCACTATGAAGTATTACACAAAAAGGTGCAAAATTGACTGTTTCAAATATATATTGATGCACTTAATCTATATTACCAGATATACTGATGTATTATACAGTAATGATACAAGTTAAAATGTCAATGTTAATGCACATTATTTCATGCAATATCAAAATATGCAATCAAGTAATATTAGGAAATGTGTTTATGATGTTATGTTAAGGAGCATCAGACGACATTTTAAAGCATAAAATTAATCTAAATCTTAATTAGATGAGTGTTTTGTTGCACCTGTCCTCCATTATCTAATTACTTCTTCTCTGTATCATTCCTTCACTGCAGTGAGCCTCATCCTGACCATAAAGCCTGTCATATTCCAGTGTTTAAGCATAACATTGTCTCATTGTTAAAGGCAGCAGAACTAATGAACAGCCTCGTACTAAACACTTGCATCAAACTGCAGTCCAATGAAAAAGTGGCCAGTCTTTGTGTATGTGTGTAAGAGCAGATATTTAGTAGACTTGGGACACAGCCAGGAGAACGAATGGCGGCTCATGCCAGAGAACAGACAGGCTACACAAATCAGGCACTGGCCCGGCTGAAGCAGCGTCTGTGTGGACATCTGATTTAATTGAGGGTTGTTTAAGAAGATTGCTTGGCTAATTAGCTTTTTTCCGCTTCATTGCCCAAATGCCAGATCTGTGTGTATGTGTCTCAGTGTCTTGTTCTGTCTTTATCTTGTCCTTTCCACCTGTAAAATTTAAGAGCAACACTGTTTACTAACATCTAAAGAAACACAAGGCCTGTTCATAGTGCATACATGACCTTTGAGATTCTGAATGCAAGAATAAATAAATTAATTTAAATATGGGGAAGTCATGGCCTAATGGTTAGAGAGTCTGACTCGCAATCGAAGGGTTGTGAGTTCGAGTCTCGGGCTGGCAGGAATTGTGTGTGGGGGGAGTGCATGTACAGTGTTCTCTCCACTCTCAATACCACGACTTAGGTGCCCTTGAGCAAGGCATCAAACCCCCAACTGCTCCCCGGGTGCTGCAGCATAAATGGCTGCCCACTTCTCCGGGTGTGTGTTCACAGTGTGTGTGTGTGTGTGTGTGTATTCACTGCTCTGTGTGTGTGCACTTCGGATGGGTTAAATGCAGAGCACGAATTCTGAGTATGGGTCACCATACTTGGCTGAATATCACGTCACTAAATATTAATCAATGCATATTTATATAGACATATATAAATATAGGCTTCAGCTCAATTTAAATGTTTGCTATATATATATATATATATATATATATATATATATATATGTATGTATATGTGTGTGTGTGTGTGTGTGTGTGTGTGTATATTTATATATTTCTTAATCTCACTCACTCTCTTTCAGAGCAGCCCACCTTTGTCTCCTTACACATTCTGCACACACATAGCCAGATACTTTTAAATACACACGCACATGTTCGTGGTGAAAACCCTCGTAAACAGTGTAGCTGAACAGGGTTTAATCCTATCGGACCACAGTGGTGATCAGATCAGCTACTGTAGATACTTCATCTCTGTCATCAACCCAGCACGCACACGCACGCACAAAATGAGATTACACAAGCTCGGCTCCAGAGAAGAGAATTCCTAATGCATCCTTGATCCTCAATACATCTACTATCCTTCCTCAAAAAATTCAAATGCTGCTGGTGTATTTGCCAATACAAAATGCCACATCACTGAAACCCATGTGGTAAAATCCAAATTCAAATCCACATGTGTAAAGTAGAAGATAAATATAACAAAAGCATGGCCAGGTCACACTTCAACCTGCAAGTAAATGTTTTTTTAATAAATAATAAAACAGAACGTCATTAATAAATGTAATTAATAGGGCTGGTAATTGACTGTGTTAATTAGATTAATTAATTAAGGTGAAAAATAATTAACGCACTTGCCCCGCCCCAAACCTACGTGGGTCATCTGACATTTCATACAGTTGACCGATGACAAATATGAGGCAAGGAAACAACTCACTGCATGATGGAGCCTAGAGAATGTTGTCAGAATTAGGGCTGTGCAATTAATCACATTCGATTGTCATGCACATCTCCGGTATAGCCGGTCCCGTGATTAGTAGTAAATCATCATCAACATCATGACAACTGAATGTGCTTAATAGCACAGCCCTAGTCAGAATGTCCCTAAAATTCAAGATATGGGGCAAAAATGCCCTTGTTTGAGTTTTTGTCTCATATTTATATAATTTAATCACACGAGCAATAGGCCAAGTGCAATATCACACAAATGCAAATGTGATGCTGATCTTATACAACCGTTCATTAAGTAAGTAGTTAATATTGTGTTATTTTAGACAGTTTGTGTGTTTTGCTAAATTTTGCCAACGAAAATATAAAGACAAAGCAGAACTGTTTGTCTCTGAGTAACACACAGCATTTCATTTCCTAATCCACATTTTGATCGAATTGGGTGAACCAGGCTCGTTGGATTTGAAGCAGCACTGCACAGAGCGATTGGTGTATGACATCAAAGTACCTCTAGAGCGATTCAAAAGCATAAGGAGTTGTCTGCTCTCTATAGCTATTGCAGTTCTTTGATGTCACACACCAATTGGTCTGATGGTGATGATCCGTGTGACGAGCGGGGTGGGGCCGAGAGACGTGGGAACAGGAGCGAGGCCGGTGGAGTGATTGGAGATGAGCGACACCTGCTCGACCCACCAGTCTCGAGTCCCACAGAGGAGATGGAAGGATATAAAACAGGAGCGACGACAGTGACGGACGAGAGAGGACCAGGCCTGGGTTTTAGTTTGTGTTTTGATTTTTATTTGTGTACGTCAGTCGTCTGTGAGGGGCTGACACGCTGTTTTGTGTTTATTTTGATCATTAAAATATCATTTGATTGCCCGCCGGTTCCCGCCTCCTTCTTCCCGATGATTATGAAGGTTTTTATCGTTACAATCCGCCTCAAGTAGAACAAGTCTAATGATTCAATGGACAATTCATAAAGAGCCATTCACCTCACTCCTGAATGAATCAGCCATTTAAACAAATCAAATGAATAAATAAATGACTCAATCACTTAATCATAAAGACATTTACCACCACCTACTGTCAGTTTTAGTTTATTATTTAGATTGAAGAAATTATTTCATATTTCCACAGTAATAAAAATAATAATAATAAAATAAATTATCATATGTATACTTCACCTACCCAAAACTGACATTTCTGTCATCATTTACCCACCCTCATGGCCCAAAAGTGTATATGTAATAAATGTTATCGAACAAAATATATCTTGCTGAAGCTACTTTTTGTAATGTCTGTTTGATGCTTTACGTTTACACAACAATGACTTTACATTATCGTTTGGGAGTAATTTGATTAATTAATTCCCACATCATGTAGTTAATTAGATACAAAATTGTAATCACTTTCCAGCCCTAGTAATTAATAAATGGGAAAATCAATGTCAATAAATGCAACATTGTTAAAATGTTTTAAAATAATAATAATAAAATATTTTGAATACATTTAATATTTTTAGAAATTCCTATCCTTGGTATTTTGCATCTTTTTTTTTTTCAAATTAGTTTTTTTCTAATTCAAATTACTTTACTGTCAATTAAACATATTCCCCCAAGTTCTTCTTACTGTAATGCATAAGGGTTTTTTATTTTATTTTATTTTATTTTTTATTATTAATTCAATTTATTCTCAATGATTCTCATTAGACTACTGTAAAACTGCATACTTTTTTTTTGCTTCCATTACACATAAATAAATTAAAATGTAAAAATTAATCTTATATTACAGAATATGAAATTGGTCCTTAAACCAGGCATAATTTTTTTTTAAACATAATTTGTTTGAAGTGAAATATGACCCAGACATATTCTTGATGAAGTGATCAGGTAATATTTAGACATTTAATATTTCTACAGAGCTACAATAGTGGCATATACTGATAAAATCAAGAGGGTGTTTAAACTCCTGGCTTGTCCACCTTCAGGCCCCGATCAATAAAACAACTGCATCTCCTCCCATTTAATGAGCTGAGAGATGCATCACAGATTGGGTGAATAAAACAAGTCAGCGGTGGGTAGACAAATAGCTGGCAGGATGAGAGAAATGTAAGGAAAAGCCTGCCTCGTTGTTGACTTGTGTGTGTGTTTACGTGGTGGTACACCATTGAGAGTCAGCTCTATTGGTTTCATTAGTGCGGAGTGACCAAAGGCAACCAGTGATGCTCAGTACATACATCACCCAGTCAAAGCCTATAAGCGTTACTACAGCCGATTGACCTGGACTCACTGAGAGCACTGAGTGAGCACATTTCCCACCCACAAATGAATTACATTGTGTTGAAATGCTTTGTGAAGAATAATATGTGCTGTTATAAGCAGAAATTATATCTTAATCTTGTTTCATTACTCTGGAGTTATTTGGATCTTGAGCCTCTGCTATTAAAGCCATGGCAGGCTGTCACACATTATTAAAGATGCAGTCCTTGATCTAAAAAATATATAAATAAAGCATTCCTTAACTTATTTTTAAGTCCTTAACATTTTACCAAGCATAATTCACGCATATATGAGGAAATCTACCCACAGTTATACTTTTCAGTTTGAGCAGATGACGACAATGCCACATTTAAAGGACATTTGGCTAAATCAGCCTTTCTTTCGCTCTTTCCTGATCTCTCCCTGCTATACATTGAGGGTCTAATTTTGAGTCTACCACCCACCGAGGCTTCTCTGAATACAGATGCTCATGCATATTAATGAGCGAGAACAGCAGGCTTCTTGTCGTTGGTGATCCCGATCACCACTGAAATGTGTGGTCTCCACCAACCATCCTCCAATTACATGAATAGGGAAAAGGGTTGGGTATCATTTGAATTTGATCAATTCTGATTCCAATTCCAAATCTGCTCATCGGTTCCAATTATTTTTGATTCCCAGTTTCGATTCCAGTGGGATTAAAAAATTATATCAAAAATCTATCTTGTGTCTCTTTTTGCAAACCATTTAGTCGCAGTTGAAAACCATGAACAAAAATTCAACAAACTACATAAAAACTGGACTATTTAAGAGCTGTTTGTGTGCAAAATAGAGCTGCATGATTCTGGATAAGCTGATTTTTTTTATTCATTACTTTCAAAGAGCCATTTTGATCGCGGCTCCCGCAACATCAGAGTCTATATCAGGACTATAAACTGTTGTCCCAATACTTACATTATTATTTCATATTTGGAACACAGAAATGTAGCCTGCTGTGTAGACTGTTTGTGAAGCTGTTTCAAACATAAAGTTTTACATGATGAGCGCTGCTCTCTCTGGATCAGTGGCTGCGCAAAAGTAGGTTTAAATATTCCGATGTGTTTTCAAAGTTTAAATAGACATAGTAGAATCACTGTCGTTTAGGAAGTTTGCATGTGTTTAAATCAAGATTGTGACCTTTTAATGATTAAATGTTCATATATATGAGCCTTATAGCCTATGTATTTTTCTAGCCCATGTCATATTTAAAAAAATTAAAAAAGGTAATTGCAAAATTAGATTTTACAATTGAGATATTTTTAATTCTGAGCAAAATAATCAGAACTTCGAGACATAAAAGTCGAAAAAAAGTTTGAATTCTGACTTTCTTATTCTTTTAGTTTCTGGCACAGAATAAAAAATAAAAAGGTAATTAAAAAGGCAACATTTTATCTATCAATTCAGATTTTTTTTTTCATATCATCAAATTTTGATCAATTCCCAAACAAACCACACATTTGCGTGACAGACCTCACCTCAAACTGTTTCACCACATCTTCGAAAGCTTTACTCTGTCTACAGCTCTCCTCCAACAGTGACATGCTTCGGTCATATTCTGAGATGTAGGTTGCGAAGGATGACAACTCAGCCTGGCGCGTTAATATGACATCAACCACACTTGGACTGTCCTCCCTGAAGATGAATGAGAAACAACGAGAACTTTTCAGAGGGCATCCAAGGACACTCATGCTAGCATTATAATGGATTGTGCTGTAACATCATATGTACTGCTATGAAACAGATAAGAGTGTGTAATGTAATGTATTGTGGACAATGACACATCAGCTTGTCTATATTAATATGTGGCTCAGTTGGGGAGATGCATACATTACAGTAGATGTGGAGTGCATGCATTAGCACCTTGTAAAGGATGCACATGTTATATATAACACAAATAAGGATTTTTTTATGGAATGACATGCTGTTAAATGTGTGCATAAGCATGTGTACATTTTGTATATTGATGTGCATTAGTTTAATGTGCATCAATGTAATGTGCTTCAGTATGTGTGTTCTCACCACTGTTTAATGCGGGTCTCCAGCTCACTGAGGATCTCATTGTGCAGGTGGTAGGCCTGAGGAAGAGTGCTCAGGATCTCGTCCAGCTTCCCGTTTTCTAACAGTGGTTCCTCATCATCTCCTGCTGCCTCCACTGCTGCTCTGAAATCCTGTAAGAAAGTGAACCGGCATGAGGAATCATTCAATTAATTATTCCTAAACAAAATTCGAAGGGGAATTAAAGGAATAGTTCACCCAAAAATTTAAATTTGCTAACAATTTACTTTTCCTCAGGCCACTCAAAATGGTTCAAGATGGTTTGTTTCTTCATCAGAAGAGATGAAAAGAAATTAACATTACATCACTTGCTCACCAATGGATCCTCTGAAGTGAATAGGTGCCATCAAAATGAAAGTTCAAATAGCTGATAAAAACCATCCCAAATAAATAAAAAATAATAACTATACCAGCTTCTGTGCAAATACATCAGATTATCTGTACTTGTCCTCTCCTGCCTGTGAATTAAATTTCTGACCACATTCATCCCTCTGGATGAGCTTCCATGCAGACTTAAGCTACTGGATTGAACTAAAAGCAGCCTATGCACGAGCCTCAAGCTTTGACACAATCTTAGCCCACAATACCACCTGTCAGGGGAACATGTTATTAGTTTCTGCTGAATATATTTGTTTTGGCTGTAACAGACAGTTAAACTGAGTGGCCATGAGCTGGCCTGTTCGGGGACCACTAGCCTGATGGCTCAGATCCAGAGAGGATTTACTTGACCTACTATATATACACGTCATGTCCCTTATGAATCGGGATAAAATCTGCTCTGAAATGTCTTCACAGGCAAAGCCGTCAGGGATTGTGTAACCGCTATAAGAAATGTTATGACAAAACAAAGTCAGACATACATGCGCACATAGACCTCTAAGCGGTCATGCTGGGAGGTGGTATGCTGGAATTCCTTTCTGAGCTTCACACATTAATCAATGTGTATCGATCACAGCCGTGTCAGCATTTGTCAATTCTCTCATAAATAACTCAGAGCTGTTATACAGTCCTCCAAGGTAATATGAAACATGTTTCCTCTGATAGCACCTCGATAGCTGAAACTCCCTGACAAATTTCCAAATGTTTTTTTACACTTGACTTCTTAAGTCTCTTTACACTTTTATTGCTTTCTTACAGTTAAGTTGCATAAACTACGACACAGGAATGAATCGGCTGGTGGGAGATACTTATATTCTTGTACCAGTTTATGCAATTGCATGCTTTCATTTGTTGCTCAAAACTCAAAAAAAAAAAAAAAAAAGCTGCAAATTCCCGAAAATCACATGCCTAGCAATGCTAGCATAACCTTACATTAGGGACAGGTTCTGGAAATTCTTTGTATTTTTGTGTTATTCAATAACAAACAATGGAACAATGGGCACATGGTTCTGTCCTGTAGCATTCTGATGGAGCACTCTGTTCCTCTCAGAATACACAGAAAACAGAGAGAGAGAGAGACTAAGAGAAAGAAAGAGACAAAGAGATAAATAAAAAATGGAGAGAAAGAATGTCAAGCCAAGCAACCCAGTAAAATATTTTTATTCTGATTTTTCCTAAACTTTATCTTAATGATTTCAAATAACTTTCTAGGAAAAGTTTCAATTTGATATGAATTTAATTTCACTGAGAGTACATTTTTATTCAAAAACAAAATGCAGTGACGATATTTGCGTTATTTTGCTTTGTTCTTCAGCCTCTTCATCTATAGGACCAAACACTGTCAAGTACCAAGTGTCTTTAATAAATGCATATGCTAAACCTAAAAACTGCAAATCCCCAAGCAACAGTAGGGAAGGAAACACCCTTAAAGTCACTGTTGACAGCAGCTGAACACTGATTTAATGATGTCATAGTGGACAGAAAATCAAGGTGACTCAGATCCTCCAGCTCATTATCATTCAGCACAGCACAGCACAGCACAGTGATTAATGACATCTTTATCTTTTCCACATACCCACTAATTGTTAAATGCAGTATAAATATTTATAGCACATCAATATCAAACTAAACCTTTTCTCAAACGAAAGCTTTTCATGAAATACTACTGCAGCACTCGCTGTGATGTGCCTATTCATTTGGCTCCATTCATGACCCCTCCCGTTATGCTGCTCATTGCAAATCTACAGCATTATGTATGAATAAGGGGAACTATAATTACAGCTCTACTATAATACAAGAGAGCATATGCATACAAGACACACAGGCATGTATATGATTAGCATTCTTTAGTCGTTAATAGGACAGCGATTCTATTGACTATGGTTTATTTTATTCAAATGAGGCAATTAAAACGGTGAATATGAAGTATAGTAATTTACATGAGGTGCACCATATGAAGAACTTTAGTTCCCACTGGATTGTGTTAAATTGCTCCTTCAGCCCCGCCTCAACTTGATAAGTGGGATACATATTGTATTAATCATGAAAACAAAAGTGCTAAATTTGGTTATGAAATTACAGTCTAGAGGACAATGTTTAAAACAATAGGTTATAGTTTTTTTTTTGGCTAATCTCATCACTCACATGGACTCTGCAAGCCATGCACACACATACACATAACACACACACACACAAACACGCAGCCCTGGGGAACCAGGTACGAAGACACTTTTGCTGTCAGAGTAGAAGAGCTAATGAAAACAAATGATAACGACTGGACACACTACATGACAAAGCAATATTAAGTACAGTAAAAAAAGCCAATGCACTCAGACACACAGTGAAACTCTCCTTCTACCAGGCATTCATTGAAGTCTTCATTACACTGAGATATAAGGAGTGAGAGCTAATAACTAATATCTAAATGAAAATTATATATATATATATATATATATATATATATATATATACTGTATATATATATACCTTTGGAATCGACTCTCGATTCCCAACGCCTCGGAATCGATTCCCAGCCCTACCTGTGTATATATATATATATATATATATATATATATATATATATATATATATATATACACACACACACACACACACACATACATACAGGTGCTGGTCATATAATTACCGCTCCCCGGGCACCGGAGCATAAATGGCTGCCCACTGCTCTGGGTGTGTGTTCCCTGCTGTGTGTGTGCACTTTGAATGGATTAAATGCAGAGCATGAATTATGAGTATGGGTCACCATACTTTGGCTGTATGTCACTTTTACACTTCACACTTTCACACAAACCACTTTGAAGACTTAAGTTGTAATATGTCTTAAACTGATAGACTTTCTCTCAAAAACAGAGGGAATTAGAGTCACTTCACACACCTTGACAAGTTGTTCAGGCGTGTTTTTATGTCTACCAGTGATGAGACTCATGAGACGATTCCCAAACAAAAGCCAGGGGTCTCATGTATCAACCTTTCATACGCACAAAAACTTTGCGTACGCCAGCTTTCACGCTCAGGGTCGGATGTACTAACAGTGAAATTAACGCAAGGATGTGCGTTCCTCCAAGCCAATTTCATGTCTGGCGTACGTTCATTTCTCATTGTTTTTGTCCGTTGGCGACTCTTACAGGCAATGAAGTGAAGTTGCAAACATTACACAACAAATTGTTCTACAAGTCTATCGCACCAACACCTGTGGGAAGCATTGCAATTAATTTGCAATTTATAAAATAATTGACATATATTGTCACACGAGCCTTATTATAATTATAATTAATATTATATAAATTATGCAATTAAATAAGAACATATAAAAGCATAACGGTATGCAAATTGATACAACCCTTAGTCTATGGCAATGGCAGCGTTGGCCTTATTAGAGGACATTGCTAATGGCAGAATCCGATGAGAACGAGTTTTTAGGGACCACAATGATTTTCTGGCCCAGGATGATGACTGTCTTATCAGCCGTTTCAGATTTCCAAGGGCTATCCTCTTGGAGCTCTGTGCTGAGTTGGGTCCGAATCTAGAGAGAGAGACAATGAGGAGCCACGCAATACCCATTCCCTTGCAGGTGCTGACAACACTTGGTTTCCTGGCAACTGGTTCTTTCCAAAGGGAACTGGCAGACCGCTCAGGAATAAGCCAGTCGTCTTTGAGCCGGGCAATGCCAGCGGTATGGGACGGGATCATCCGCATGTCTACCAGGTATATAAGGTTCCCATATGATGCAGTTGACCAGCCAACTGGTCTCCGAGTGCCCCTCCTGAGCAGTGGATGTTTCGGCTGTTGCACCATATGAGTGTAAATAAACAGGCACATGTTAACTGTAATTTAAGTCTGTTCCAAGGGGCACACACATTTGCAAAAAATGAAATGGATCCGTAAAATCTCTGGTGTACTTTTGGTCCGCTACACTGCATGCATTTGACAATGAAATAGGTACGCTACACCAAAGTAAAAACAAATGAGAAATTGGTTACCTTCGTTGCAGTCCTGTAGTAAATCGGAGTCTCCCACAGCAGCAGATACTACTCCAGAGAGTAAAGTGTCACCCATAATTGAGGCAACTCTCTGCTCAAAGGGTGTAAGTTCATCGACCCCTTTACCACTGCCTGTTCTGCCCACACTTTGTCGGTGCACAGCAGTTCTCCGTTTAACGTCCACCTTTATATCAGACCATTTCTTTTTAAGGTCATTTACAGTGCGACTTTCAGATCCCACTGCATTGACGGCTTCAGCCAAACTCTCCCACTCATATTTTTTCCTTTTGTAATTAATTCCGGAGGACAAAGTTCCAAATAAAATATTTTTTCTAGTCTCTACCTCCGATAGTAGCATTTCCAATTCACTTTCCGTAAAGTTTCATTTCTTGCCGCTTGCTTTAGCCATTTTCTTACTGCTATCGTTTGCCAAAGTGGACTCATTACTATATTTAAATTGATTTAATTAGGGGAGGAGACTGAGTGGGGCGTTGTGCTCGTGCATGTGCGCTCTGTTTTACGTTAATTGGGATGTACAAAGAGAATATGCGTGGAATTCTTCGTACGCAGAGATTCATACATCTGTTTTTTTTTGTGTGTACGCACATTTACAGCTTCGTCCGTACGCAATGTTTTAGTATGAATTCAACGCAAGTCTTTGTACATGAGGCCCCTGGTGCGTAGGTATTGCGTCACTCACAGGCAGACTTTTTCAAGACAAGGTTGTCAAGGCCAGGAAGTCTCAGTTACTGAAACAACACTGATAAAGGTTTGTAAATCCCCACCCAAGTGTGTGTGTCTCAAGGTATGTGTAAAATTACGTGTATAAAGGTGCAGTGAATATTTGTACATTTGCAATTGGCTGCCAAGACACAAGACACAGGTAGTGACAGCAGCAATAAAAGACTAATTTAGGAGCCTTTTTACGGGACCTTTGCATTTCTCATGAAATCAAATCTAGCTGTTTTACAGAAGTTATGTCATTTAAAATGCATTCATTCATTCATGAGTGTTACCCATGCAAAATTCACTGAAATTCTGATAGGGTAGGGCTAGGGTGGTTTTCATTGTGTTGCTATCTGGTTGTTTATGTATTTTAGGTGGTTGCTAGAGTATTGCTTTGTCGCTAAAGTGTTTTTGTCCGCTTGCTTAAATAAGTAATAGCATACCTCTTCTTAACAACATGCATGACTTGAGGTACCATTCATGTCTGTAGCACTCCAAGTTTGAGCAATGGTAATAATGGAGCTTGTCTTAACAATCAAAACTAAAACTATTAAACATAATTTCACTGGTCGCAGTGTAAGTCAGTATAATCAAGAGCAAAACAGATGAGCCACATACTGATTGGCTGAGGACTGTTTTAATGCCTGTCTGAGATGTATACATTGGTAGAATTGAGTGAGATGATCTTATGGATTCAGTGGCTTTAATCTGCTAGTAACTACCTCACAGAAGCATTAAGCCACAGAGATCTTGGATACCAATACAATACAAGCACGTCTACACATTGCTAAACATAAACTTCTGTAATAAAGCCAGAGTGATTGTCAGTGTGGGAAAATTGACTAGCCATCATATTGTAGGTTTGCACAGATTTGTGCAAACCCACAAAAATGCTTAATTTATACTACTGTTTGGAGTCGGTAAGATGTTTAAATGTTTTCTCACAGAGGCTGCAATTATTTGATCACAAAAAAACTAAAAGTGTAATATTGTGAAATATTATCATAATTTACTTCAGTCTTCTGTGCCACATGATTCATAAGAAATCATTCAAATATGCTGATTTGGTGCTCAATAAACATTTCTTAATATTATCAATGATTAAAATGGTTGTCTTACTTAAAGGTGGGGTATGTATTATTTCAAAAACACTTTAGAAAACAAACTTGTAGCCAATCGTCAGTAAGGGGTGTGTCTACTCATGATGTGGATGAGAGAGTGCTCAGTGCTTAAGACGGACATTAGCCGAGCCAAAAGATGGCAGAAAGATATGGCGGATAAAAATACAAAAGAGGAAAATGTCAGTGGAACAAAAAAAGGCTTACGATAAGCTTTCAAATACTGGAGAGAACTCAAGTAGCGGGGAGGCCTGCGATTGGACACCGAGGTTGCTTTAATTCTTCTTGAGTTGATAGGTGAGTAACATTGGGTTTGCTTTGTTTCACATAACTATCTACCTGTATTACCATAGTAACACACATTGCTTTTAACTAGTGATGACATCATACCCTCGGCCGGCTGGCACACCAGATTCCGACATAATCGTTGCGTATGCATGTGTGGGGCATAGCTATCAAAATAGGGGGTGAGACCCTTTTGAGGTAGGGGCATGTATGTTTTGGAGATTTGAAATATCAACATTGGCTACCAGAAATCACTTACCCCACCTTTAATATTTTTCTTTACTCCATTCTCTAAGAGCCACTTTTGATCAATTTAATGCATCCTTGCTAAATTAAAATATTACTATCAATCAATTTTAATAAGAAAAATCTTAAATTATAATATGTGCAAAAATGTCACCTACAAATATTATTTATAAAGCAAAACAGATTTTCATACCTCCTGAAGAATCCTCAAAGCCTTCACGTGTCTGTGGATTATTAAAAAGAGATGACATTACTGTTAGTAGAAAAATAAAAACAAATAGACTTAGAACAAAAACAGCTGTTCAGTTCTGTCAAGCAGATATATTCCTGATCATCTAAGTGATGCCAACATATAGACAGTTGATTAATGAAGCCAGTTGATACATAACAAATACATTTAAAGGGCTTATGGGGAAAAAGCAGGCTTGATTGGATAGTGGATCACATTTAATAAATCTTCACACTTAATAACTCATTGAGCCGCTGCTGAAATGCGGTATCTTTAGGCAGACTGTAATAGGCTGTCAGTTTGAATATCAGAGGAGCTGTCGATTGAATAAGACTAGACAGTGATAAAGATGTGGACAGGGTGTGGATAAAAAAGATCCCTGAAGGACATCACATGAAAAACAACTGGACTGTATTTGGAATGTGCTTAAATCCAGACAGAGACAAACACTCACTCTCTTTCTGAGTCCACCAGGTCTTTGGCAACATAGTAAGCTCTGGATCGGCCATCAATCTGAATGTGACAGAAAATAAACCATGAGAGATAAATGAAGAAACCTAGTGTTTAAAGAGTTCAAGTATACACAGTTCAGTCACAGAGCATGGTAAAGAGAAATATATATATATATATATTGCTAGACACATATGGAGACCGAGTGAGTGAGGAATTGATGTTCTGATCTAATTTCTCATACAATCCTGTCAAAAGAAGACTGATTATTTCATTAAAGCACAACATAAATGAGAAAGCTTTCCTGGATGTGCCGCTTTAAGCACATATGCATTATGGATGAGACGCTGTGTTCATGGCAAGCACAAATCCACCATTGATTTGCAAGCTAATCACAGCTGTCTGAACACTACTGAATGGACATATTTAGGAGAACATGACTGCATGACTGGGACTTCACTGCTAGTACTGTGGTATTACATGTTTAGATTTTAATAAAGTCTTTCATATCTGTGCTAGGGTCACTTTTATGCACATATAAAAATCCATAATAAAGCTGGCTTGTTTCCAGCTTGTTGTTATGCTGAAATCAGGCTGGGATAGGTTACTCCCAGATATTCTTTTCTTTTTAAAGACGAAGAAAACAAGGAAGTAGGCGTCACAAGGCCGGGGCCCCGGCTGATATTACAGTGTCAGAGGGAAGGGGTGGGGTCTGCCTCTCACGACAGCGCTAAACTGATTGCCGGGAGACGTATGAACCTGAATCTCACAAAAATTGCACACACAGGGAATTTCAGTTTAACAGGGAGGGTCCTTGTTTTTATCTACTTTAGCATGCAAAGCTGTGATTACTTGGGTAACAGTAGAGGTAAAGGTTAGAAAAGGTATTACAGTAAAAGTGTATACATAGTCATAAATTGTAAGATTATAAAGACAGTATTACTGTGTTATAACAGAGTGGTTTATAAAAGTTTTTGATATCAGGGACCCACAAAAATAATGAGTTTAAGCCTTCTTACAATATAAAATCAGCTAAATATGTTAAAGACCCATTTATACCGTGATATTTTGTATATTTATATTATAGTGTATAGTATGTACATTGTATTGGGTTTTAAAACTTCTGCACTGTAACTACTGTATAGTAAGCGACTCAATAACAGTCAAACAAATAATTCTATTTTAATATATTTTAAAATATAATTTATTCCTGTGATGCAAAGCTGAATTTTCAGCAGCCATGGCTCTAGTCGTCACATAATCATTCAGGAATCATTGTAATATGCTGATTTTATTCTCAAAAATGTTAATCTGCTTAATCTTTTTTCACGATTCTTTGAATAATAGAAATTTTAAAAGAACAGCATTTATTTAAAATAAAATATTTTATAACATTATTAATGCAATGCTTAATTTTTTTCAATAAATATTTTATTGACCCCAAACCTTTGAACCTTGATTTTTGTGTATGTAACACTATAGACTAGCAAGCTCTGACATCAGAATATTTGCAATAGATATTTGCAAGAGCTGACCTGTTGGTCATGACAGTGGTCTCCAGAACCGTCCTCTTCCTCAGATGTGTGTCCATGGTCTTCTTCATTGGACACAGTGGCAGACACAGAACAAACAGGGAATGGCTCAGTGTAGGCACTGTGAATAGATGAAACATGAAAGAGAGTTAAATGTACTATGATCACTATGGGTAAGTTACTGTAGGCTTTCACACAACACTTAACCTTGGATTTTGATCCCTGCATTATGGAAATTTTACACTTTTAATTTGAAAGGGACCATGTTTGGACCAATTTTATATGTTGGTTAATAAGTCTCTTCTTTATAGATCATGCACATCATTCATTCACAGAAACTTTGATGAGCTATGTTTAGTTTTCAGCCTTTATCCTGGGCTAAAAATCCTAAATATAATGTGTAGATTTATTTGTAATCTCTACTGATACAAAGTCCACCACCATAGCTGTGACTAACAGACCCCAGAAGAGAAACTAAACAGTTATCAGAACACTGCTTGTGGCAAACATCACAAATCAGCCAGACTCTCCATATCCAAATCAACGGAACAAACCCTCTCAAAGCACAATGTTTTATATTAGAGGGCACTTTGGTGTCTAGCCGAGCAGAAATTACCCTTTGCCAAGGAGAAACAAATTCCCCCTCTTCATTTAAACAAGACCTGGTGAGAACAATTCATTTTTTTTTTCTCCTGCTCCTCCTTACAGTAGTAACACGGATGGCTGGGGCCAGATTGCGAGGACATTTACGGTTGGGCATGAAGGGCTGGCTTGGTTATCCTGCGGTGAGCACTTAAAAAAAAAAAAAAGATAGCCCTGAGGATATGCAAATGTGCACATGAAGCTGCTTATATACTGTGGAGGGTACATTCAACTGCACATTTAAGGGAAGCCTTGAGTGTATTTGTGCTTACACTTATCTACAGGCATTAGCAAGCAACTCTTCTTGCATTAGTGGTGTCAAAAAATTGTTAAACAGAATCAAATTTCAAAACGATTAAAGTTAGTGTGTGTGCATATTGTCAATGTACAAAAGGTTTAGAGGTGCCCAGCTGGGTGTCATACTACTCAAGGACAATGTACACTGCACATACACAATGTCTGCAGCTGGAAGTGGAAATTGCTCACCATTGCTCATAGCCAGCTGAACTGGGCGAGCAAAGGTGACAGTTCGTTTAGAGGCCCCAGATGAAGCATATACAGTAGGAGCCTTCTGGCAGGACGTCACTACAATCTTCAGCGATTTCACCAGCTGAGGACTCCATTTTCAGTGAAATTGGAATGATGGTTAGCATAAGCCGAAACAAGCTTCTTCTTTCATCTGAAACAACTTTCAAATAAATTCAAACTACCCATTTGTAACTCCCCAGGATCAAACAAAGCTGAGCTATTTATATGAGTGAATGATTATAAGTATGTAATAAAATACTAATTTAACAAACAAAAAAGACATTGGAAAATTCAGAAAATCAATCCTACTGTACATAATCTCTCCATCTGCCAAAAGTGACAATTTACACAATGCTCCTGACACTTCAACATTACCATTTATGAGAAGCAATTATGGAGCAAAGTACTTCTCTAAGCTGTTTGCATTAAGGTACCCATGAGCTAAATTTACTACAGAAAATTACTGAGAGAGTGCAATGATTTCCTATAACAGACCTATATGTCCTACTGCCTGAAGCTTCCCTGAGGCTTGTTATATGTAATTCAATTGATTTAAACTCTTGATAATAAAATATACATTAGAAACCCCAGTCTTTCTCTGTCTGAATCTGTGTAATAGTGCTATTATAGAAGATAAGCATCGCTGAGATGACTTCATTACCAGACTTCATTTAACAAAACGTATTTGAATGCAGATGAGGAGAGAGTGAAGAGGAGCATGTGTGAACCGAGAGATGCATATTCTTATTTGGTTTTAGTTTGCTGGGGCTAAGATTCCGAACAGATCAAAAAGGGTCTAATTTCATTTCTAAATGGGTTTTTTGTTTATCTAGTTATTATTTCAGAATCATTTAAGTTAGCTTTAATGCTAGATATTGCTTTAAAAATGGTTACATTTAGCTCAGACGATCAGCCTTCTGACAAATGTGTACATATTTACATCATAAATTACATTGTAAATATTATTTTAGTCAAACACTGGCCCCTGCTTTTACTGTAATATTAGAAAAGAGATGGAGAAAGCTGGGAACGATGACAACAACATCTTTGTGGTAGCCTTGCTTTCCTGACTGCCACACCTCGCCTTGTTGTTTGGGTCGCAGGGGAGTCTGGGAGATCGGTATTGCCTGTCTCCACCCCATCCCACTGACCCTGTCCCCTCGCCCTTGTCCTGCATTTCCTGTAAACAGCGGCATGGAGGCTCATTGGCTGGGTGCGTCCCCTCTTGGGATAACCTGGCAATGACCTGAAAGCCCTGGGCACCAGGCCCAATTGGGACTGGACCAGACCAGGCCAGATCCACACCTAGCTTTGTGAGCATCAAAATGCAGAAGGCACTATGAATGTATATGAAAATATATTCTTATTTTCACAGTTATCTGGAAGTATATTTCAAAATATGTTTCTAAGTATCTCAAACTCTTTTCCTCTTTTTTATGTTTGATGCTATGTTTGCTGTAATTTTCCTATTCTATAAATATTGCATAATAATAATATTATAAGTGCCATGAAAATGAAGAGCCAAAGTAATATAGAATATAATATGATATGATATGATATGATATGATATGATATGATATGATATAATAATAGAAAATTCTGATTATTAAATTCTATATGAGGGTCAAAGACATTTTAATCCGCATGTACAGAAATTTTACAAAAGTGATTTTACATACATAGAAAGAACATTAAATGCAAGTTTCAAATAAATAAAAATAATTTAGAATAAAAATAGAATAAAATTTAAAACTGTGAAATAATGTTCCACTGTCATTTATGTAAAAATGTAAACAACATATATATTTGGACCTGTGAATATTGAAATATATATAAAAATAATTGACCATACTAAATTTTTAATCTTGCTGCCAAATGGCCAAAATGGTATAGTAGCAAAGTTTAAGTAATAAGTTAAGTAGTTAGTAGTATTTGGGTAAAATTAATTCGTTTTTTAATATAATATAAACTGATTGTTGTGGAACATTTGCCTGATAAGACTGTTACACTTAATTACATTTACACTGTAAATCGTTGTAAAAACATATGATATTATTTTTTTTGTGCAGAAAAACTATTTACTTAAACAGGACACCTTTTAATGTATTGAAAAAACAACAACAACAATTCAGTTATGTCTGCTGTTATTTTTGTTGTATGTTTGATGTAATTTTCCTTTTCTATAACTATTGCATAATATTAATATTATAAGCGCCATGAAAATTAAGAGCCAAAGTAATAATATAAAATAATATAATATAAAAAAGCTTCATTACACTTGTTTATTGTACTTGTATCTTTGACCCATAAATGCTTTTCAAAATAATGATTATTCCAAATCTGAATAGACAAATATTTCATAATAAAGGGGGTTTTATAGTCAATATTAAACACACTAGTTATATTTATAACTACAACACTATTGTGCTGAAGGACTTTTACATCTTTCCTCAATCATTCTCTCACACTACCCAATGTCCTTTAGGATCAGCAATGAGTACAAAACATTCTTCTGATTGGCTTAGGCATGAAAAAATATTATTTTTTATGCATCTGCAATCAATCACCAAGAGTTACTGTCATTGTGTCTCCATCCACCAAAGAGGCAATGTCAATTTTTTCTGCAAGCATTCAAAATATGACAAAAACAGACAGAACATCAAGCAGTGATGGAGGATTCTCTTGGGACACAGAGTGGCTAATGATGCAAACACATAGACCCATTTGCAAACATGCAATGCTGTTAGATTGCACAGAAACACAATGAGTCAATAATGTCACCAGAAAAAGGTCTCTGGCTCCAGTATCATCTTCTGAATAATGGAGGATGCTTAAAAGTGTGGCACATAAAGACTATGGCCCAGGGTAACTTCCAAATGTTTCCATGGGGAAAAATCACATGAGCCTATATCAAGCTATTACTTTATTTAACTTAACATTAAACTAAACATTAACGTAGCATTAAAGCATGATATCTACACTATCAGATGAGCTTTACGAATTTAAATTTATAATTCTTAATGTGTGCATAATCTATACAATTTAAATCTAAAGAAAGTGAATATATAATGTCAAGTGACATGTATTTGGATTTTTGTTTTTTACAGAGTCAATAAAAAATAGTTTTTTTTCCCATTCAGAACAAAATTTAGAAAAATAGCTTTTTATGCAGAATGAGCAATAAACAATGGAAATTTCCCTTGTGTTTATCTGAAAATCGGATTAAAAGCTACCCAGAGGCCACTTGAAAAAGTAAGGGTCTTTGACTACTGGAGGTAATCGAGCAGAGCATTCTAATGGTTACTATGGGGTGGCAAATTGAGAGAAGAGAGGGTCATACAGTCAGAAGAAGGTCAGAAAGTCATCTGTCTTTAAACCTCTGTAAATCTCCCAAAAGCCCAATAAAAGAAACACACATGGGGAATTTGGTTTAATAACACTACATGCTACCAAAATGCTCACCCAGAGGACAGAAATCTTTCCCTGGTTTTCTCATCTATTCCCCTCCACTCAGCTGCATCAGGCTGTGAGAGCATTGCAATAAAGGTGAAAAATAGCCCTAACATTTAATCCACTTTCTTACCATACTATTTGTATCATTGAACAATTGCATCGTATCCTTTCTCACACAGATAGGGTACTCCAACAAATGTACCATCAAATCCTGCAAATGAGAATATCAGATAAGCTACCCTGCAAGCATAGTCCATCTTTCCAACCCATAAATCTCGACGCCACAGGCTGCTCCACTACTACATGTGCAACAAGGCACCGAAGTGTTTAGTCAGCTTGCATAATTATACACTACTTCAGACAACAGCTAGTAGCTTTCCAGCCATGTTGATCTTGCATTAGCTTTGTTTGCAAAAATTTCTGATTGGAAAAACAACTGGGCCATAATGTGTCTAAATTGTTAAGTTGTTTATTATTATTATTATTATTATTATTATTATTATTATTATTATTAAGCAACATCACTTTCACAATCATGTTGGACAAAATCTTGTTGTAACCTGTATACTGTATCTATAGCTCTCCAATATTTCATGATATATTCTAGAATATCTATAATAATTTAATTCTTGTTTACTCAGCCAGGAAGATTACAGAAAGTATTCTGAGATAGAGAGAGTCACAAGCTGAGCTATCAGAGTGACCAAACACTTGCCTAATTTCCTGTTAACATTGTTTTGGCCAGCACTTCCTCCAGACTTGTGTGATGGTATTGCCATTGTGTTGAGAGGAAGGATTTTCAGCATTCAAAATATAACTCTCTAGACAATCTTATGCTAGAGTTTGACGATTTACACAGAAATACGTCTTCCTAATAAAGTTTGTTTCAGATCCCTTTTTATCCTTTTTACAAATACCAATGTGGAAAAAGTTCATTTTAAGTACATAGTTGTATAAAAACCTGACTATACCTTTCAGGGTCTGGCTCTTGAGTGGTGGGCTTGTTTTCTATTCCTGCAAAGCTATTCATGTCCACATAGCCATCGTTCTCATTGGCAGGTGCTGATGTCCGATTGTGGTCATCGAAAAACTCTGTAATAGTGACTGCCCGAGTGGGTCGTCCATGTGGAATCTGTATATTCTCATAGTCTGAGTTTATTGCAGGAATATTTTCATAATCAGAAGTATCTGCACTTGGGAAGGAGATGGAGCGTGGTTTAGTGAGGGGTAGGGGCATGAAGGGGGGCCGAAAGCGGTCCTCAAAAGACTCCACTCTGGCTATACCCCTGTTGCTATAACTCTTGGGTGCACCTTGCCTTCTTTGCCTCTCTTTGTAAAGCAGAAAAGTGGTAGGTATTTCTGAATTACGTTGTGGCTTTCCCACATGAGACTGAAGCTGCGGGGAGCCACTTGTACTCCTTCGATCAAGCTCCAGCACTCGAATCGGCCCATGGTGGCTAGATTCAGATGATGACCTGGAGGAGCGGACACTGCCATCTCCACATGCTTTGCTTTCTGATTTTTTCTTAAATTTTAAAGCCAAGAAACGTTTAAATGAAGACTTCTTCTTTTGGGGGTTGTCAGGAGATTCGTGTTGGATTAGAAGTGATGGAGAGCTTTTGGTTACAGGCCTCTTAGTTATGTAAGCTAACTCAAAGGGTGGTGGGATATCAACTAGAGATGTAGGTGTTGACACACCACTGGAGGACTGGTGACTTCTTTGAGAAAAGCTTCCAGAGGAAGTAATCACACAGGGCAAAGAAAGTGTGTCATCTTTTTTTTGCAATCTGCATTCCTCTCTTGGAGATTTCTCACCCTCAAAGTGCCCTGAAAATGGCAAATTTCTGCCCTCAACAGAAAGCGAACGAGGAGAAAGAAGAAAGCGCCTTGGCTTCAATGAGGGAATTACACAGTTTGCCTCTGTTTCATCTGAAAGCTTGGGATGTGGAACTCCATTCTGGTCCAAGGCCACAGTGTAGTAGTCGTGAGACTGGTACTCAGTGCCCGTCTCCTCTGGTACAGTCTCAGGAACATATCCAGGTACTTTCCCAGAGAGCGAGCGAGATCTTGTCACAACGCACTTCCTGTCCAGTGCGATAAAATTCTCGCCCTCCGAGTCGAAGCCAGCCTCCTCGTAAATGTGTTCATCACTTTCTGTGTCTGAGTTCTCAAAGAAAGGCACAATATGGCAGTCCAGTTCTTCGATGTCCTCTTCAAATGCTTCTGTGGTGTGGGCAAAAACCACACGGTTTGTAAGTTCTGGAGTTCTGCCGACATCCAAGTCAGCAGGAACAGTAATGTTGCAAAGTCTGAGACGTGGCTGGCAGCTGTTCCTCTGACTCAAATCAGCTTGTCCCCTTCTAGCCGATCGTTCTCTTATACTTTTGCACTTGGTTTTCCTCTCCATGTTTACTGGCTCATCTTCATCTCCTATCTCGACGTAATCTTCAGACGACACACACTCCACCTGCTGATCGTCACCATCATTGTCTTTGATGTCAGCATAGTCATCCACTTCTTCATTTTTTTCCATCTCTTGACCCTCAGAAGCAGGTTGGGAATCACAGTTTGCTAATTTCTCCTGTTCTACATCGTCCGATGATACATAGTAAGGCTCTTGGTTTGACGTTCCCTCTGTTGCAATCTCAGAGTCTATTGGTTTCTCATTGCTGGACTCATCATCAGTGCATCTTGCTTCTGGATCAGAGGTACACGTCAAATCACTTGGCACAACCTCTATGACAGAGTAGGGCTCAAATGCATCCTCTGTCTCTGCAAACCTGAAACGTCCAGATGGGTCTTTGGTAGCACGTTCAGCCTGCCAAGTACTGTTGTCATCCAGTGTTCCAATGACATCATAAGGGTATTCCTCACATAGTGAGGGTTGACTGCAGTTTGTAGATTTTGAATTAAGATCAACAGTCTCATCTTCTTGTGCCTCATGAACACATTTTGCACCTGTTCTATTGTCCTCTTCATATTGATCATTGGCACAATAAAAACCGTCTGATGATGGGCCATCAATCTCCTCATACAGACTTTGAGATTCAACTGCAGGCTGATCTTTAATGAGTGTCTCATGCTCAGAAAATGCACAGGTGTCTTCAAGTACATTATAAGCTTCTTCTCCATTCTCAGCTGGTTTGGTATCATGAATGTTTTTGCTGTGGTCCTCATCTGCTGAATCAAGACTTTCATCAACCACTTCCAATAGATCTGAAGAGGCTGAATGCATTATTTCAGTGGCTTGATGAACTTTACCGTCATCCTCTCCCACTGTTTTATCCTCTGCCATTTGTAATTCTTCCTCTATTTCCTTATAACAACTTGTGTCACGGTTACTCTCATAATTTACAGTAAACTCTTTGTCAGATAAGTCCACGTCATCATCCGTACAGTTTTCTCTGGATGCATCTGTTTCATCCTGTATGACTTCTGATTCATTATCCTGGTTCAGCTCCAGTCTATCAGAGGATGTCAAGTACCCATTGCCCACAATGCTCTGGCTCACCTCAGAGGCTTGCCTTGGTTTGGGTGCCACAGGAGGTTTAGGACCTCGGGTGGAGGGACAAGGCTTTGACATCAGGGTGGAACACACAGTTAT
The DNA here is from genome assembly GCF_963082965.1 of Carassius carassius. NCBI lineage: Eukaryota > Metazoa > Chordata > Actinopteri > Cypriniformes > Cyprinidae > Carassius > Carassius carassius. The sequence goes on from NC_081798.1 coordinate 6,192,007, forward strand.
AGTCAAATGGCTTTGTCTTTGATTGATAAGTTTGGAATTGCTTCTAAAAATCTGCAAACAGAAAGAGAGACACAAATTACAGTTATTGAACTGGATATCCTTGACCTTGCAATAGAAATACGTGAAATAACTGACTGACAGTATGATTATGAAATCAGCTGCTCCTTTAAAGTAGCATACTGATTGATCTACATTGATCATTTGACTGATGAACTGCAACCTCTGAACTTATAACATAATTAAGTGATTATATGCCCACTCCATTCACACCAAACAGATTTCCACATGTATATATATGTATACGTATATAAATAATGAAAAAGAAATAATAACAACTAATTAGATCCCATCCATTGATTTCCAAGTGCATCTTCTCAAACTGGGTTAACCTGAAGGTCATATTTGCTGAAACACACCCTTTTTCTTAACAAAACTCATTTACCCCTTGTCTTTTCCTGTTATTTGCTACCTGCCTTGACGCATGTCCTATTAAACTCACCATGCACTTGGTGCTCACCCTGCTAAGATGTTTGCTGACAAGACTAATTAACTATTCCAGCAGACTCTCCTGGAAGGACTGCGGACAGGAATTGCAAAGGGGAAGGATATTAACAGTGCACCATGTCTTCTCCATGAACCCCATCCCCATTTTTTCTACAAGAGCACAGTTTTGCACAACACAAATACACTTCCTTCTCGTCAGACTTCCTATGATTCACTCTCCAGTGATAAATCCCACCCAGACACAACTTTTTTTGCTGAAAAGGTTGTTTCAGTGCGTTTAAAGAACAATAAAAAGAGAAACATCAACATCCCAACTAAGGTCCCCTTGGCAAAATAACAGGATATGAATTATGCAACAAGAATTCACTTAAAACAAGTGGCTAAACACAATGGGAGGAATAAAGGCAGAAACAAACTTCCCTGTGCAAAGCCATCAGTACATGATCTCAGACATAGGCTGTAAATATGTATATACACACACATATATATTACATATATATATATATATATATATATATATATATATATATATATATATATGTTACTTCTTAATACCATATACTTTTTTACAGTAACGTATAATGTATGCATTCATAAAATACCCCGCAAAACTGTGGCCAGATCTGGCTGTTGACTATTATCCTTAAGTTTCACAATCTAAAAAGTCACATAATTTAACTTTACTGAAAAGTTTACACAGGACTAATTTTTTTTCATACCGGCGTTCATTGTCGGATGTCATCCACCATGGCATCTGAAATATTTCCACATTATTCCTTGATATTCCGCCAAAGCAACAGTATGACCAGTAATATCCAGAGGTGAACTTACTCCAATGGCATTTGTCATAAAGCATGAGAGGTAAACAGTGAACACTTCATCACTTATTCGACGGAGTGCTTCCAAAAAATATTAATTTTATTAGCGACTGTTGCAGCAGGTCTCTTCTGGACCGCGCGCTTCCCGCCTGAAGGAATGAGAGAGATGCGCTCGCGCTCCGGTCTGAGCGTGGAGACTGTGTGTTTTCCGCGCGCTTCCTGAGGAGGTACAGCGAGTCTCCCTCACGGGAATACAAGGATCGATGACCGAAACCTCAGAGAAAAACATCTAAAGCCAATAACCATCAGTGGCGTACAGCACTTTCACAAACAGCTGCTCTTTTGCTGTCACGAGACGGTATGTTTCAGTGTCCCTAATAGAGGATAGGCTATTTTACACAATGTCTTGCTCTCACAGAAAAAAATACAATACAGTATAATAAAAAATTACTCGAAATTTCTAATCAAGGTGGGTCGGATCACCACATTGTCATCTGATTTAGATTTACAGCCTATAAATGTGGCTTGAATCTTTAGCTATATCAGAATATTTAACATTACGTTAACTGTGCCCTGCTTTATAAAAATACTAAGTAAAAACATAAAAATCCAGTAATTTTGTTGGTAGCCTAGGTTGGGCAAACAAATGTTCCTAAAAACAGGTTCTAAAACAGTTTACTCCTTTTTGCTCATCTGTTGCCTGATTGGAGGAAAGCAGCTCTTTAAAAACCCTCTTTTCATAACAGGAAACTGCTATCCCTCTTTCCTGCACAACAGGCAATGCTTCCTTAGCAACAAATGAACAAAGGTGCTGCTGTTAACTCTACTGGGGAATTACTGCATTCAAGAATTACACTATATTTTTCCTAATGGACCTACAGACTGATAGGAGACCACTATTTCAATGAGTATTTTTAGACAAAAAGAGTTCTTATAAATAATCCAAACAGGGTACACCCAGGGGTAGCACCAAATAGACTATTTGAATTCCCACAAGTGATAGTCCTGACTCAGTTGGTGCCCCATCAAAGATAATACATTAATAAAAAATAATAATAATTATTGATTCTAGACTTTTCATTTGGTATGCAAGGTTACCGGGATTAAATCCTGATTTAACATATAATAATTCTGTTTCTTATTATAATTTTAATACACCAACCAAAATTGCAACTGACCTTGACAGCCAATGATCATCATACATTGTTATTAAAGCAAACTTTCTGCAAAAAGTAATTACTTAATTTTACTACACAAATTTTTGCAAAGACCCTTTTTTACCTTATAATCATGCAAATTAATGATTAAAAATTAAAATTCTGTGTGGACTTTTATATGGATGTTGCATTCAAAATTCATGATGTGGGCCTGACACTTCTGACTCAAAATCAGTGCAAACAATACAATTAAATCAGATTACATTCTGTAGAAGTAAAACGACTGGAAGTCAACTGTAGTCTAATCATAATTCTAAAAATATAGTGTAAATATAATTCTGTTAATTCTATTTTCATAGCTTCTCCTTTACACCAAGATATCCACGCTGACAGATCTTTGGAATATAGGCTATTCAACAAATCAGATATTGTTTGACAGACCCTTTGTTGAAGCCTAATGAACACAGAATTGTAAGACGAGATAACCCCCAGCCGAATACCTGCCATGATGTTCAAGGGCAAACAACAGTCCTGAATCTCAGGAGAGAAAACTGTCAGCCACCTGGGGCTTCATGTTGACAGCTTATATCACAAGCCAAACCCTCAAACATTAGGTGGCAAATTCCATAGGAAGTATAATATATATTAATAATTCCACAGGACTCATTTCTTCATATCTCCATCTCTTTCTCTCTCTCTATATGTCTGCAAACTGAAGGTCAGATGAACACCATGAGTGATAGGAAAGCAGTGCTGAGATGCAGGAGTGTAGCATAGGGGAATAAAACATATGTTCAGAATGTTTCATAACTGCCAGCAGTGACTATTAATTAACAATTTGTTCTCTAGACCATGTTGACTTCTCAAATGGACATCAAACTGCCGTAAACCGCTTTCATTATGAGCTAGACAAGAGTAAACACCAAAATAATTGTTTTTGTGGCCTTGACCCCTCTCAAGACCAATATTTACAACAGCTACAGCATCACATGAGCTCTCACAGGAAACATTGTTATTCCTGTATACTGTCGGACAGCTTTAATGACAACATTTAACAGAAATCTGCTTTCTTAAAAACAGTGTTCTTAAAAGGTTTCATAAATAACCTGATAAATCTTCAACATGCATACATTTTTTCTAGCTTTAGACTGAAAAGTACTAGTGATTCGTTCCTAGCTACTGTGCCTCTTCTTTTGTTCTTTTAATGGCAAACCAAAGCCAAAGATAGCCCATGGCTGGCATTTTGCTGTGCTAATTGTGTCCCTTACTGGAAAGTATACTATGGCACCAAATTTGACCTTTTTTGCGTTTTATCAGACAAATATGTTTTCGTCTTTGGGGACGGGTGCAAAGCAGAGAGTGTTTACAGGCATTGTAATTGAAGGGGTGACTGAAAGAATAGCTCTGAGATAAATACCCTGCAGATGTGGTCTATATGCACAGGATAAAAACATGTTTTCTAGATTCTGTGAACAAATATTTCTGACCGAGCTGATCTGCGCCCCTCCACCTGGATGGCTGCATTATGGCACATGCTTAGAATAAGAGGAAAAACATGTCAGAAACCTTTTTTTTTTTACTCATAAACACACATATGTATTCACAGAACTGACCCAAACAGGAAACTGATTGGGAAAGAGGGTCAATGACTTTTTCCCAGAGCTCATATGAGTCTATCAACACCCTTTACATAACACCTGCCTTTAAAAGAACACGCTGAATGTTTCTAAATTCTGACAAGCTGGGAAAAAAGCTGATTATTATTGAACTGAAAAGGTACATTCGGACTGTGAAAACTGTTTTCACAGAAGAAAGTCTCAATGCATAATTACATTTTACAGAAATCGGCGATTTTTAAAAACAATAATAATCTACATTGGTTAATGTTTTCACAGAATGAAGTCTCACTTATATGCATCAAACTTAGTTTTACATTATTAAATATAGTGATTAAAAAAAAAAACTATATATTTTTTAATTATTGCCACTTTCCACCAGTTTATCTTAAGCAAGTCTAAGATAAAGAAAAATGTAAAGCCTTTTAGAAATGACTTTTTAGTGCTAAATCTCCAGTCATACAGACAGACAGTATTAGTATATCCAGTATATCAGACAGTCATATTCCCCTAGAAGAGAACATGGAAGAAAAATGTCATCAGCACTCTTAGGCAACTCAAAAGCACAGCTACAGAAACAACACTCTCACCTTCCCCCAGTCCCTCGACCAATGCCACACTTCCAGAGAAAAACAGGTGAAGCCAGAAGTCAGCACTTCATCAAAAATAGCAAACAAAGACTACACTCCCTGTGGAGTCCAGGACCTCTCAAGCCAAATCAATACCACACTGCTGGCCATGCAGTGTTACAGAAGAATGCATATATGTAGTTAAAGATTATGGAGCAGTCTGTAACAGTCTGTTATGCAGTATTTTTTAACCTTGTGTTCATATGAATAATTAGAGTCAATGACTTGTCTGAACATATTCTTTTTTTTTCCTCTTTTTTTCAGCATAAAGCACAAATATCTGTACAAATGGAATTTTCCATTATTATTTCTCAGAAAGTATTTAAATTATCCATATTAAGGTTTAATATTGATACTATTTATTAACACATAACAATATTTAATAATATTTTCTTATTTTTATTATGATAACACATTATGTAAATAAAAAAAAATCACCCTCAAAAGGCAAAGTGGTGCAAACATAAACATAATTGTGGTGCAAACAACATGCAGCAAAAAAAAGAAAAAAGAAAAAAAAGAATGTATAAGAAAAAAAGAAACATTAAAATATAAAACCTTTTTTTTAAATAATGAAGATACATTGATGTATTACTTTTTACTTGGCTACACCATGTGACATTTTTAGAGTCATTTCATTTACAAATTTGGTTGTTAGTTTTTAAAACCATATCAAACCAACATAAATGCAAATTGAAAGAACTTAATATTAAACGTTTCCTTTCATAAGTTGCATTTGCTTGTTTCAAAAAATCAAGACTGCAGGTGATGCAATTACATAACTGCTAGTGGGTGCTACTCATTTCAGGTCTTATTGTCAAGGAGGTTTACGGTTATTTTCAGAGGCTGAGAGCAGGAAAATTAACTTAAGTAACTGCTTAAGGAGAGATAGATTGATTAGTGAGATTGTAAACAGGTGTGATATGCTAAGCAGGAGGGCAGGTCTTGATAACAAGTATCTTGTTTTGCCTCCATACCCCTCTCAGAAAGAAACAATCCTCAGAGCTGCACTGTAATAACATCGATTTACCGGTCATGAATAAAAGTCTCAAGAATCCTCATAAAAAGACGTGTGGCTTGGCCTTTAAAAGTGCTGCACAATGGGCCAGTCAAACACTAGCCTATAGCCTTTAGCACAATAGATTTATGGACCCCGGAAAGCTTGATTTCTTTTGAAAAATTAAAAATCAAGTGCCTGGCTGCCCTTTTCCGTCACATTCTGTTTTACTATACTAATGCAAACAGAAACACATGCACCTTACAGCTTCGCACAGTGCAGCGTGACAGAGACTCTCATTAGGCTGCAATGATATTTCTTCTGATCCAAGAGCTGGATGCTCTATCTCACCCATTACTAAAACAAAAACAGGTCCGTGCAAAAGAATAATTTCCAAGCTGATTAGTGAGACCAAGTTGCTGATCTTTCGTTCTGCAGGTCCTAAGGGGAACAATACCACTGTGAAAAAGTCCCCTAGTCTGGATTTACTTTTTCCTGTGACTGTTTTCACATCTTTCAGCCAAATGAGACTGAACGGATACAGATACTAAGTTTAAAAATATCTGTGTTTTCTAACCTCTTTTGGCCTTGGCTGTCAGCCGCTCCCATGTATCTAAACATCTTAAGCAAGGAAGGTGATAAATTAGAGAGCACAATCATGCTAGCTTGCAAATTATGTTTCTCAATAAATTCTTGATGTGAATTTATTGAACTTAATTTGAAATGGGAATAAAATAAAGTAGCAATTGCATTCCCCTTATGAAAAAAAAGTATCAAATTAAAAAAATAAGTATTAATTAAAATAAAGATATACTGCACTTCATTGTGAACGTAATGTAATTTAAGACAGTTAAATGCAGTTAAATTAAATTGTATTATGGTTTAAATGTATATTAAATACAATTAAATTAAGTCATTACTTCTCTTGTTTTGGTTGAAAATTGGTTAAAGTGAACTGCCACATGTACTGACAAGTAAACTAAAATATACTTCAATGTCATTTCTAAACTTGAAATGCATTTAAATATATTTGTAATTACAGTTTGCATTAATGAAGATTTTAGTCTACGTTTATGTATGTGTACTTCTTGAGAGAACAACTAAAGACTATTAAAACACAATGATCTAAAATGTACTTGGAAGTAAAACTTTTAATTTGACATTATTACAAAGTGCAATTTTTAGAAATGTACTTGCTTAATCTAAGTGGTCTTTTATTTAAATCACATTATCTTGCATATACAGTTTTTTTTTTTAAATGATAAAAACTGTTTCCAAAGTTTTGACTTTTGCAGATTAGACAGATAGGAATGTTTTACCCAGCTCCCATTAAAAAAAAAAAAGTACATGGTTGATTGTCATAGGCTCGGTTTATTATTATTATTATATATATTTTTTTACTCAATAAATCCTTTGGAATTCCAATTATTTTGGGACAAGACAAGAGCAAACAGTGTCAGAAAGGCATTATCATCAATGCATTTTGGGAATGAGGTAGCGCAGACTTTTAAAGAGACAGAAGATAAATACCAAACTGATTTATTGATGAGCCAATAATCAATGATTCCACAACAATGGGCTGCAATTAGTGCCACAATCCAAACACTTTCACACCTGCCCCTTTTTATGTACTTTTGCTAAATCAATGCAATAATCTGTACAATTCCTTTCTGCAAACCTCAGTTTGCCCATGATATTGAAACATAGATTATATGTCTGAGATGAGATTATTGGAACCTGATTAAGTCTAAGGTAAAGTAAGGTGACCCTCACCAGTGCCCTGCTTGGATTCCCTCAGGAGTCCATTCAATGAGATTTGCTGAGGTCATCTTTGCCTGTTTTATACACATTAAAACACACATAGACATTATTTTCCAGCCTGGACATACTGTCAAGGATGAACAGGCAATGACAGATCATCCTTTATGTGAACACTTGCACTACATCAGCAGAACTGTTTCGCTGAATTTTTATTCATGTCTATGTCTTTTTCAGAACCCATGTAGTGATGCTGGACTGGTACAGATTGTGATTTCAATCTGTTACAGTTTCTACAATACTTTTACACCATGTTAAAGTATATTTCACATCAATATTATGGGATGTCAACGGTCACCAAATATTGCACCAAATAAGGCGATTTACGTTTACTGTTGTTCTCTAAATTCTTGTGTGCAAATCTAGTAATTTCAATAGGAATCCACTAGAATTTTATGCGAAGCCAAAAGATTTCCCCTCACCAATTTTCTATCTGGCTCAAGTATTGACCAACAGAAAGCTGCTTGGTTTGAAAGTGACTTCTGTCTAAGCTTCATTCATCACTGACAATACACCTTTTTGAAGGCAAAATTTAGCCGAATTGTGTCTCAGTACACTCCCTTGTTCCCAGTAGAGTAAATCTGTATTATGGTGAATAAATCTGGGCATTAGCCAGAACCTTTTATCCTCTAAATGTCAGGACACTGATTACTAAATGGTTATGCATTAAAACGTCTCTGGCATTTGTTAAGAACATAACTGTGTTACATGCCAGTGTTGTACTGATATGATTAGCTTAGTTTATCTTATCTGCATTGTAGTGCAAATTCAGACAAAGATTCACTCTCATGAAAACATAACAGCATTTTCTATGAGCAAACATAGTAAGAAGGTATAGTTTGTCAAAAAAAGAAAATTCTGTTATCATTTAATCACCCTCATGTAATTCTAAACTTGTATAAAGAGCTGTTTACACCAAAAACTGCTGGTCTGCCACTTTAAATACTTGAATATATTAAAGTCAGTTAGATTCTAATTGGCTGCCAATGTTTTTAGTGTTCATCATGTGGAATTTTTTTATTTTTAATTTTAATTTTTTTATGACTTCTAAAAAAGTCTTCCATATTGTTCCTCTGTTTTGCTATTTTTACAGTTATGGTGCAGACTCCACTATTCTCTTAGAGTCAGAGCGATTATTAAAACTTTATAGATATCATTATAAATATCATCCTAGATTTAAATGGGCCTTAACTTTCATTCTTCTTTACACACAAAAGTGTTGTGGGGGACCAAAACAAAAACAGACCAATTGAAAGTAAGTAAATTATTTTACATTTTTGGTGAACTTCCCCTTTAACAACAAAAAAGACTTGCCATCCAAACTGCTTAAGTGTGATTTCATCATCCTCTTCTTCATTTTATAATGAGCTTCTTAACCTACATACCAATATGAGCGGCACTCAGTCACATGATGGATGTGTCGCACTGATGCTCTGCTGTGATGGCAACACAAGTTAAAAATCAGTCTGTATTGTACTCGGCCTTTACACATCACCTCTGTGATGCGACTGTTTATTCGTTTACAAAGCTGAGACTCAGAAAATAGGAAAAATCGGTCAATCAGCTACAAAGACAAAGAAAAACTGACAGAGAACTAAAGATGGCATAAAAAGAAAACTCCCCTTTATTATGTTGTTCATCTTGTCAAAAGAAACACCACACCTAGGACCCCATACAATAAAGGTAAGATTAAAAACTAGTCCATGTCTCCTTTGCCACCCATTAAAGCATATATGTGCTGTGAGCTTTTGGTGGGAACAGTGGTTGCTGTGGGAGTTTATATGACAGTTTATACAGAGTTTGTGTGCACATATCAAGCTCCAAAGAGATTCTGCGCTGTTTTAATTTTGTATGTTTGTGTTTATGTGTGTGCTCAGGCGCACAAGCTTTTATATTGGATGTTTGTATGCTAGTGCCAGCTGGGATCACTACAGGAGCGGATGACTGTGTTCCCCTTTACTCTCTTCATTTATTACTTCATTTATAACCACTCTACTGCTAATACATTAAGGCCCATGGGTGCTCTGTGAATACATTTAGACATTATCAAAAAGTGAGGGGAACTCTGCAAGAGGCAGCTTCACAAATTTGATCACGTGATGATGATTAGATGAGGATGGTCTAAACAAATGACCATGGGCTCATGAACTGCCTCCATAAAGCCATGTGACCATGACTGTCTCTGTGAGGGATGCTCTATGTGGACTTTTTCACCTGCCATGAACTCTTGCTGCGTTTACCCGAACTGACCTAGAGGACCTCAAAGAAACAATATAATACAGTCATATATTAACTTTTACACATGGTTAATAATATAGATTTTGTAATATACAATATACAAGTTCTGTGTTACCACCAGAGGTCATATATATATATATGTATATGTATATATATATGTATATATATATATATATATATATATATATATATATATATATATATATATATATATACACACTAATTAGGTAAGAAAGAAAGAAAGATATAATCCAGTTGAATAGAATAACAATATAATATAGTCACACTGAATTAATTTCTGCTTCATTTTGTCATATATGCTTGCTTAACAATAAACGGTTCTTTTATCAGCCAAGCATCCATAGCCTGTGAACTATAATAATGTCTATAATAATATCTGTAATGAGCTGTAAATATCCCTCTGTTATAAAGTTTGGATGATGCTAATGAGCATACACAAAAATCTATACCTCAATAATGATTCTGTTTATCATGAATAACTTTAAATCTGTGTAATATCGAGGCCACGACACCAAAAATTGCATAATACATTTTATTCACTGATTACATTACAGTCAAGCATTAATATATGCTCATGAGAGCAATCACAGACTATAGATTTTCATAGCCACTGTCTTATGACCACTAATGTCTCTCAGAGCTGGAATCACAACGTAAATATACATTTATATAAATATACATGAAAGACTATTATTTACCTGCAGTTTATTGCACAAACCACAGGGGAAATGCTGAGCCAGCACTAGGGGCTCATTTCACACATTATTCAGGGTTACTGAAACATCCTGAACCCCATTTTTTCCAACCTAAGATATGTCTGATTTGATTTATGTGGCAGCTTTTACACAGCTTACACTCACAGTAACCTCACACATGGACTAATCTCACGAGCTTGTATATGTGCGCGTGTGTTTATGTGTGTGCTTATGCTATGGACCGGTTCTAGACAGATTATATAGTTTATCCAGATTAGGAATTATGGAATAATTTTATTACTCAATGATATTATCAGTTCATATTCTGGAAATGGCTAATTGTGTAGGCTATCTGCACACAATCACTTTGATTCCTAAGAAAAGTTTGAGATGAAATAATAAAATTACTAACTGTAAATAAATGAAAACCAACAGTGAATTTAAACTTCAACTGAAAAAAAAAATAAAATAAATAATGCATCCTAAATAGTAATTAATAATAATAATAGTAATAATGACAAAAATACATAATAATAATTAAAGAAAATTTTTTAACTAAAAATATAAAATTAAAGCTAATTAAAAATATTAGTAATAGTATATAAACTGTAATAGTATAGTAATATTACTAAAATAATACTGATTAAAGTAAATGGTAAATTAAACTTTCAAGTGCAAAAGCACCATAAAAGCAGTCTATATGACATGTCATAATATCTTTAGTCATATCATAACTGTGAACAATAGCAAACTGAAAATCTTGGTATTCACTGAACTAAGGAGAGCCCCAAAAAGAAGTGAAGTGAAGTGAGTGAAATGACATACGGCCAAGTATGGTGACCCATACTCAGAATTCATGCTCTGCTTTTAACCCATCCAAGGCCAAGGTGCACACACACAGCAGTGAACACACACACACACCATGAACACACACCCGGAGCAGTGGGCAGCCATTTTTTATGCTGCGGCACCCAGGGAGCTGTTGGGGGTTCAGTGCCTTGCTCAAGGGCACCTCAGTCGTGGTATTGAAGGTGGAGAAAGCACTGTACATTCACTCCCCCCACCTACAATTCCTGCCGGCCCGAGACTCGGGCTCACAACCCTTCGATTGCAAGTCCGACTCTCTAACCATTAGGCCACGACTTCCCTAGTCGAGCGGAGTGGAGTGTTGTTAAAGTATTAACCTAAGTTGATAAGTTGATTCAGTTCATAAAAACTTGAGTCGCAGAAATAAACAGCTGTTTGAAAATGAGCAACCAGCACAATTACAACGCAGTTCAAATAAAATGACAATTTTAAGACAAAATAAAATAATACAATTCAGGCAAAAATTGAAGCAACGATCAAAATATAGAAAATATGAATAATCATTAAATACCTATAGCAATAAAAAGAACAACCATAGATAAACAACATTCTATGTTCAAAAGAAAGTCAGTCTTAAAACTAAGCAACTTGCCAAACCAAAATAAATGCAAACTTCTCATATTATGAGGGCCTTTACTTGACGAACTCATCATGTTTTATTTCCAATTCTTAGAACAGCTTGCAAGCCAGTTCAGGCTGGTTAAAACACTGTAGGGGTTCTAACAATATATAACAACAGCATGATTTTATGAGTCTCATAATGTTTTCTTTCTAATGCTGAAGGGGAGAAGAACCCATAAAATCACACAAACCATCCTCAGGGCATGCTGTCCATTGAGCTGATACTGAACCTCCATTCTCACTTGCAGCTTGTGTTTATGCTGCCACATAAAACATTGCATTTCAAACGTTTTTTTTTTTCACATTTGGCAACATCTTCCCCTTCGATGATGGAAAGGAAGACCACGGCAGTACATTAGCACCCAAATGCATCTTTCATTATGCTGCTTCGTGATCTTGGGGTTGGGTTTGGGGTTAAGACTGGGGAAATGAAGACAGATCTTCAGAACACCCACTCCAGCATCATAAGTACATATGGGAAAAGGCTTTTTTTCCCTTTAATGTATCAACAATGTCATAACACCGTGGAGTGCACAAAAGGGAAATGAATGGCTTTCTTGCTGTGTGGCAGTACGTGGAGATGTCTCAGACAGATAGCGTGGTTTTAATTACCTGCTGAATGAAGCGACTGCCGTGGGCTGGAGAGTGTTTGTCTCAGCTTCCCTCTCTGCTGAGATCAATCAACTATGAGCCAAAGTGTGTTAGGATGCTGTGAGGTACACTTAAATATATTAAGCTGAAGAGACCATATAATCACCAGAGTGAAGTTAGAAAAATATAATATAATATAATATAAATACCAAAGCAAATATAGCTGACTTGCCATCTTCCAAAATGTATTTTTTTTTTCATTTATAGTTTAAAAACAAATTATTAACTGATTTCAATTTAATTTAATTTTAAAAGTATGCTGTTTAAACATTTTTTAAATATATAATATAATATAATATAATATAATATAATATAATATAATATAATATAATATAATATAATATAATATAATATAATATAATATAATATAATATAATAAATAATATAATATAAAATTGTAAAATAAAAAATAAAAATCTATTTAATCTAATATGTACATCATTATAATATATTATGCATTATATTTATGTGCATATATTTTATAATATTATATTATAATGTGTGCATAATTGTCGCTTTGGCATTTACCATGTTTTTCTAAATAAAAAATAAAAAACTCCTAATTCTAAATATACTAAAATACAAATATAATACAATACAAATCTATAATATAATAAACATAATTATGTTTTGTAATATTTTTCATAAAATATATAATTATATCACTAGAAGCTAAAAACTTAGCTGGAGTAAATATATGGCTCCTTCAGCTTGATCTGCTGTAAACAAACTTTATCTTGATTCTAAGCACGCTGTGAACCTTTACTCGATTCCTTTATAACCATAAACAAGCTTTCTGGACCTGCAATGATCAGAAGACCTTGCTTAAAAGCTTTTCTTAATAGCAACACGTTTTGATAAATTTCCCCACTATAACTGCCACAGATATGTCAAATAGACCCTCAATCTAGTATTAAAAGCTGTAGTGTACTACAGCCACACTAATTTACACACATATCATTGTCACCAGACCCTTAAAGTTGTATGTTTAGCAGATCTGTGGATGTTGTTCTTGGTGCATTATTGAAAAGCACTGTTCAGCAGAGAATTACAGGATTATGGTTGCATGACTGCTATTCCACACAGTGACACACATTTGAGGAAAAGTAAAAAAAATGTTTTTATTATTCGAAGAAATGATTAGACAAAATTGGGATTTGCACAGGCGGATTTGCTCTGATTCAAACACTGACCTGTATTTCACCTCGACATGAAAAAAAATAAACAACTAAAATATGATTAAAATGTCATAACTGTGTTTTAAGCCATCACCACACGCAAGCTCAAAATTCAGCATTTTCAGTTCCGTGCTAAATGCTGAGAGAGGGTGTCTGGTGGGGATAATGATATAATGATTAAAGTGATTAATGACCATATCTGGCCATCCAGCTTTTGATATTACCCATTTTAAGCGTCTTTAAGATGTTTTTGCTGAATATTGCATTACCCTTGCAGCCACTGTGTACATCAAAAGCCATATACCATAATATGACTTTTTAAGTATTCTTATAAATGCTGCATTTTGATAGTTTCTGTGTGCATCTGCTCATAACTAGATGGCCAATTTTCCTCAGTTGCACAAAATAATCTGGAATCTTTAACTCTGTTTTGATAATTTATTAATTTGTGTTTGAAATGGCAATCTGTTGTGACACCAGCGGTTTACTGAAGGGTAAATATGTCTGACATTTGTGACCCTGGAGCACAAAACCAGTCTTAAAGGGTTAGTTCACCCAGATAGCAAAATTATGTCATTAATAACTTACCCTCATGTTGTTCCAAACCCGTAAGACCTCCGTTTATCTTTGGAACACAGTTTAAGATATTTTAGATTTAGTCCGAGAGCTCTCAGTCCCTCCATTGAAGCTGTGTGTACGGTATACTGTCCATGTCCAGAAAGGTAAGAAAAACATCATCAAAGTAGTCCATGTGACATCAGTGGGGCAGTTAGAATTTTTTGAAGCATCGAAAATACATTTTGGTCCAAAAATAGCAAAAACGACCACTTTATTCAGCATTGTCTTCTCTTCCGTGTCTGTTGTGAGAGAGAGTTCAAATCAAAGCAGTCTGGATATCCGGTTCGCGAACGAATCATTCAGTTCACCAAATTGAACTGAATCGTTTTAAACGGTTCGCATCTCTAATACACATTAATCCACAAATGACTAAAGCTGTTAACTTTTTTAATCTGGCTGTCACTCCCTCTGAGTTCAAACAAACCAATATCCCGGAGTAATGCATGCACTCAAACAGTACACTGACTGAACTGCTGTGAAGAGAGAACTGAAGATGAACACAGAGCCGAGCCAGATAGTGAACAATAGACTGACTCGTTCACGAGTGAAGAACCGGTTGCATCGGTTTTCGGATCACCAGTAGTTCTTTCGGACAGATCGATTCAATAAACCGGTTAAAGAAAACGGTTCACCGGTTCTTTTGCGCTCGATGTATAATGGCGTCATTTGCGATGATTGCCCTTGATTCAAGCCTTCAGTTTACTCGCGCTAAATAACACTAGCACAGAATCAGTTCAGAATCAATCACCAAAAGAATCAGTTCAGTTCAGACGCCCTGTGTGTCGGTCTGCTTCACGCTGAATCACACATGCTCAGTATCATCAGCTCCTCGGTTCACGAATCGGACACATCTGACAGAAACGGTTCTTGACTCGTGAATGAGTCAATGTTTTGTTCATTATCTGGCTCGGCTCGGTGTTCATCTTCAGTACTCTCTTCACAGCAGTTCAGTCAGTGTACTGTTTGAGTGCATGCATTACTCCGGGATATTGGTTTGTTTTAACTCAGAGGGAGTGTCAGCCACATTAAAAAAGTTAACAGCTTAAGTCATTTGTGGATTAATGCGTATTAGAGATGCGAACCCCTTAAAACGATTCAGTTCGATTTGGTGAACTGAATGATTCGTTCGCGAACCGGATATCCAGACTGCTTTGATTTGAACTCTCTCTCACGACAGACACGGAAGAGAAGACAATGCTGAATAAAGTGGTCGTTTTTGCTATTTTTGGACCAAAATGTATTTTCGATGCTTCAAAAAATTCTAACTGACCATCTGATTTCCTATGGACTACTTTGATGAAGTTTTTCTTACCTTTCTGGACATGGACAGTAGACCGTACACATAGCTTCAATGGAGGGACTGAGAGCTCTCGGACTAAATCTAAAATATCTTAAACTGTGTTCCAAAAATAAACGGAGGTCTTACGGGTTTGGAACAACATGAGGGTAAGTTATTAATTACATAAATTTGCTATCTGGGTGAACTAACCCTTTAAGTTGCTGGAGTGTATTTGTAGCAATAGCCAAAAATACGTTGTAGGTCAAAATTGTAGATTTATCTTTTTTGACAAAAATGATTATGATATTAAGATGATGTTCCATTAAGATATTTTTGTAAATTTCCTACTGTAAATATATCAAAACTTATTTTTTGATTAGTAATCTGCATCGCTAAGAACTTAATTTGGACAATTTTAAAGGTGATTTTCTTAATATTTATATATATATATATATATATATATATATATATATATATATATATATATATATATATATATATATATATATATATATATATATATATATATATATATATATATATATATATATATATATATATATATATAAAAATTTTTTGCACCCTCAGATTACAGATTTTCAAATACTTCCATATGGAAAGCTTACCGCAAATACATGATTTTTGGCTGTCTGTTCTGTTTAAATGTCAAAGCAATAACTATAACAGAAAAATTAATGTTTCTTTACTAAAAGATGCTCTTTCCTTCAGAGGTTAATTAAATCGAATAAAATGGCCCACAGGTCAAGTTTGCCGAACTAGCATAAAGATGTGTGACCAATAAATATTTAGTATTATTTGTCAATAATAAAATGTAGAATTATTTATTATTTACAGTTTTAATATATCTAATTTGTATGTACTTTAATGATTGTATTCTTAATTAAAAATATTTTAATGCATTTTTTTAACTTGATAATAATTTTGATGTATATTGGTAGAAATTTGTAGAAAAGGAAATTATTAGCATTATCAGAGTTTAAACTGGGTGTAGACATGTGCCCTATGGCAAAAATAATAACAATAGTAATACAATAAAATAAATGAATGAACAAATAAATGAATACATAATAGAAGCATTTAGTTAAAATTAAAACCTTTAAAAATGTATGCATAAAAATAAAATAAACTGGCACATATAATATGTAGTGGTGGATGAACAAGGTTTTCTTTCCTTTCCCTGAGCATTTTCTGAAAGAAAAAAACATAACCTCCAATCTATCCAATCTAGCAAGCAGTTATGGATTTACAATAATTGCCACCTCTGACAGTGATCTATGATTATAGTCCAAAGTGTAATATTTCTAAATATTACAGAGATCAACTATACTTTACAGCATTATTTTACAATAGCTACTAACACTAGCCATTGCGGTTTTTATAGATTCATACAGTGATCATAAAACTGACAGCAGCAAATGTAGTATTCACAACTTGGCACTCAACACCTACACTATCCCAGACTCATATGAGCCTCCACATCCACGGCTGTGATGATTTAGTGGGTCATCAGAGTTGAACGTCATCAGTCATGACTCTGAACTGAGGAGAGACAGACGAAAGATAACTGTGGTGTCCTGCTATAATGCCTGCAAATGGAGTGTGAAGGCTTCTTTTTGGCAGCATCATTTCTTGACAGGAAACTGTTCTGCGATAAGACACTTGATGCTCTCTAAAGCATTTCTGTCAAATGCATCAAACACTGGAAACATTAACCAAGTTTCACACTGTTTCTTCCAGGGCCTGTGTGTGTGTTTTAATCATGCAAGCCCATACTAACAATAAACCCAAAGAGATGTTTTAAAATAAAATAAAATAAAATAAAATAAAATAAAATAAAATAAAATAAAATAATAAAATAAAATAAAATAAAATAAAATAAAATAAAATAAAATAAAATAAAATAAAATAAAATAAAATAAAATAAAATAAAATAAAATAAAATAAAATAAAATAAAATAAAATAAAATAAAATAAAATAAAATAATGAATCTTGCATTTGGGATTTAGTGTTGATTATTTGTGACTGACCCAAAAATGATTTTTCTTAAATGACATCATTAAAGATAATCATGTCTATATATTCATTTAGTGTATAGTACAGTAGTCATATATTTATGGAACGCTGACAAAGACATTTGTCTAACAATTGATATTAAGGTCAACAGTAATTCCAGAAGCATTGTACTTCTGTAATGGAACATTTCCAAGTGAATCTGGAATCACAGAAAAATAGAGAGAAATATACCTGAATGGAGTCGGAACAGATGTGCATTTGTTTAAACAACGTTTGAGTAGTTTTCTGGCTTTTAGTCTAAAATAATCTAAAACAGTCTAAAATTGTCTAATAAATGCAGTTTAAACCCATTTTACTTTTGTAATGTGACACATTAAAGTGAAAATTTATTCATCAAAAAAGAAAAAAAAAATGTCAGAAATTGATTTATCAGGAACTGAATTATTAAATGGGTTATTAAGTGGCTTTTGGCATTATAACTGGAACAAATTTGTTTAATGTCTAAATAGCTTTTTGTTAACATTATTCAACAGTTATTACATTTTGATTACAAAATTACAAAAACTTTTCTTTTTTTTTACCATTAACCAATGATCAGGACCACAAACATGCATTCATTTGTCCAATTTGATTTCACGTTGACTCACAAAATAACAATCACTTCTGAAAATGCCAATTATAAGTCAATCCCATATTCGCATTTCGTTTATTAGAACAAACATTACGCATGTGCACAAATTCAGATTACAACAGCCTACATCACAGAGTGTTAAATACTGCACAAACCACTGACTCAATAATACACGTCTGCATAAGTGCTTTCTTTTTTGTCTGAGGTAATATGAAATATCACTTTCTCAACCCACCCACTCAGTAGCGCCGAGCCCTTGGATTTACTCTCCTTATTATCTCTGTGGAGCATTTAATTTCCTGGGCATTTAGGGCTGTTATTGCTGCAAGCATACGTATGTCAGAGTCGGCAATCACTCTGGGCAATGCAGCATGACAGTGACACACGGCGACATGGTTCAGTCATGAGAACTCTCACTCTCATGCGTGCGTGCGTGCATGTCTGCGCATGCATTATTTTCCCTAAGTACACCAGCTGCCATCCATCACTTCATCACTTGATTAGTGTTGAGAAACACCTAGGCTTGGGAAAAATGGTTCAAATGAAGTGTGTGCCATGGATAGAATTGATTTTAATCAAAGGTCCTCACAACTGTGCTATAATAAATATGTGGCAAACCACTGAGGAAATCCTGCACGCTGTCTGCTTTGAGCTCTCTAGGGGCCAAACTAATGATCTCTCTTTCCTGTACTAATCATAGATAGAATAGGTTTCCCCTGTGTATAAACGTATGTCATCAAACCAATGCAAGCCTAATGCATTGGCTTGGCTCGTATCAGAAGATAAAACATAGATATATATATACACAGAATATATCACACAGCATTCACAAAGAGCTTGTTTCACAGATACATATTTATCTCTCAGTGACATTCAAAGACCAGCGTGGTTAAAAACAATAACTCCAAAACTTTTAAGGATGTATTATCATTTGAATTTCAGTTCTTCAGAGGGTTAGTATATTAACACTGTACCAGTTAATGAAACACAGGTTTTAAATGTAAGTTAAAATCATAAAATCTAAAACAATGCAACTATTTTTTTGTACAGGAAACCACAGCTGCCCTTTTCAACCATAAATTTCACAATTTCTTTTTATAACTACATCCTCAATGAGACAATACGTTTTCATATATATATATATATATATATATATATATATATATATATATATATATTAAGGATGCACCGAATCCAGATTTTTTTGGGTTCGGCCGAATACCGAATCCACTGTTTAAGATTCGGCCTAATCCGAAACCGAATACCGAATCCTACTCGCATCCTCATTCCATTAACACAGTAAAACACATTAATGAAGTAAACAACGTCCACAGAAGTGTATTTTTCATTTTATTTTAACTGTAAAAAATAAAAATAAAATAAGATTAGCCAACATTATGCCAGGATGACAAGTGGGAAAAAACTATTTTGACAATTACCATAAGCCTATGCTTACCCAAGTACAAACCAAAACCTTTCAATAAATGGGCAACAATGCGAAGAAAAGTGTTATTCTTTTCTTTTTTTAAACCAGAATAGTAGGCAGTTTTTATTTATAACAGTACTAGGCTACCGGTTGCGAGTGTGGGAATGAATGTCCCCACTGAAAAGTACTGAAAAGTCTTTCACTTGGCACAGATGTTGGTGGCACACAGAAGTTGATCTTTGCCATTTTTGCCACCAGTGGAAATCGCTGCCGGTTTGTCTTCCCCCACTGAAGAGGGTCCTCTCTAAGAGGAATCAAAAGCTCACTGAGAAAAACGCTTATCTCTACGTATACGTCAGCGC
Organism: Carassius carassius; assembly: GCF_963082965.1. Lineage (NCBI taxonomy): Eukaryota > Metazoa > Chordata > Actinopteri > Cypriniformes > Cyprinidae > Carassius > Carassius carassius. The sequence goes on from NC_081798.1 coordinate 6,212,168, forward strand.
CCAATGTGACTGGCTCTGTATTGCTACAGAACGGTCCTCATGTAAACACCATCCCGTAATCAACAGCCGTGTGACGTCGACCAGCGTAGCGCAAGCCTAGGGTTTGGTTCGGTGGAAAAAAAAATCTAAGGTTCGGCCGAAACCGAACCCCATCAAAAAGCCCAGTATTCGGCCGAATCCGAATCCTGTATTCGGCCGAATCCGAATCCTGGATTCGGTGCATCCCTAATATATATATATATATATATATATATATATATATATATATATATATATATATATATATATATATATACTCTAAAAAACGCTGGGTTGGAATTTGTGTTGTTTTAACCTAAATTTGGGTTGAGAATTGGTCTGGATTATAACCCAGCGGCACTGGATTGTGAACGCGGACGTGAAGGAGAGCACGCATGTCACGTTAAGATCGTATGTCTCCAGTGTGAGCAGCCGCCATTTTCTCAGCGTGAAAGAAGCGAGAAGCAAGTGAAAGACATTATGGTAAGTAAAGATTCAAAATGTAAAGTTCGTTTATTGTTTACCCGGTTTTATGAAAGGCGGAAACAAAAGAGCTTTACGTTATATAGAAAAATACGCGGACGCGGTTTTCGCCTCAGAAACGGAGGTCTTAACGGCTCCCTTTAACGTTACTGAACGGAAGAGGTAACGTTACTTTTAATACAACGTCTGTGAGTGTCTTATGTCATACTTACACAATATTTTACAATATCTGCACTTTTGGAGGTGTTAATAGACGGTTACGGTTATGGTTACACTCATGTTAATTTGTTTTCTTATTTTTCGCGGTTAAACTGAATGTACGTTAGTCTCCTAAAGGAAACGGCATTGTGTAGTAAAGGCTAGCATAATTATTTTGAGGCTGTTGAAGTGGTAATTGTTAAAAGTATGTTTTGCATGTAATATTTCAGACTCGTCGAGCTCGTGTCGGAGTCGTGTCGGAGTCGAGAGTTAAAGACACAGAAGCTGTTGGTGTGAGGAGTCACAGACTGTGTGAGGAGGACAGATGGGTTTAAGGCGAGTAAACTTCAGAATTCTATCAAGTTATCTTTTTTTTTTTTTTTGCTAAGACTAAAATAATGTTTGTTTTTTGTATATGTTGAAATTCAGAGACAAGATAACTTAATTCTTTTGAGACTGATGCAAGTTATTTTTTTTAGAAAAGTAATGTTTCTGTTGTGTTCTGCCTGTTTACTTCACATTTTGATGCAACAACAGTGTGATTATGTGTGCATATTTTATTGAAACCATTGATGTCTGTGTTGTTCAAAATAAAAAATCAGTCTCCCAGACTAGCAATGGAGGACAAAAATTAAGAGAGTATTAAATATATGTATTTGTGTTCCAAAAACTAGCAGAGTTTGTATGGGTCTGGAACAACATGGGGGAGAGTAAATTATGACCATTTTTATTATTTGGTAAATTAACCCTTTGAAGAGCAGCCCTCCACGTACATGAACATTTGTGAGGTATGTTAATGTCATGTCTGTTTTAATGTTTCATTAAAGTAGCTTTCTGAAAGCAATATATTTATTCAAACAATATCACATGTCCTCACACTAGTGCTGCCATTATAGCCTTCAGGAGCGCTGTGGTAGACCGAGACCTTAAACAACCACACAAAGTGTTGAAACTTTAAAACCAATTATTTACCGATCCTTACAGATGTGAATACACCTCTATCTGAAAATGGATAGTTTAATTAAATGTTTTCTTTTTTCAAAAGTGTTTCTCATTTTAGGCCACTGATGAAGAACAGGTGGTGACTGGGATGAATGCTGGTCAGAGAGGAGAACTTCCTTTCCTCTAAACTGATGCAGCAGTAGTTTTAAAGGAGGACGCTACCCTGGATGATGTAGAAGAAGTCACATGCTGTGCTGATGGGGCTTCTTCATGACTACATCAATTATGCTGAAGAGATCATGAAAGTTGACAGTGACACATGATTTGTATTCATGGACTATGAAACAAACTGTAAGTGTATATTTTGTAAAAACAATGTTAAATGCTTGTTCTGTGTTGTTTAGTAGAAGAGTTTACACTCTGTCATTCATACACATGCTCACATTCTTTCACACACACGTCTGTTAAATGTTATAATATCAATGTTAATGTTGTGGTTTATATGTAAGATAAAAATGATACAAATGAATGACTCCAGCATATGAGAAAGCAGATTAAGGAAAGTGTTTTCTTGTTACTGAAAAATGTAAACCACTTTAAAAACAGCTAAATGACTTAAGTTAGCAGTGTTGCTACATTTAGTTACCCCTGGCTCCATATCCGCTGATCATTTTGTTCTCTGTTATCTGCAATGTGATTAACTCTAATAAATACTTTCAGTGTTTAACCTGAGACACTAAAATACATACAGCTTTATATTAATGTCATGACAAATACTTGTAACCCTACTTACATGTTGTTATAATAACATATTGTTCTACATCTCCATGAACTTCAAGTGATAACACATTACAAAAGAAACCTAGATATAATGAAATGTAAACCCTTTAACAAACCCCAGAATATTAAATCTACCCATAATGCTTGAATCTAAATAAAACATTTTGGTGTGTAAAATAGAAAGTGCTCAATATCACCATTCCAATCAGTGTTTGAGAACCCACAACCACCCTCCCCCATTCAACATGTCCTCAACTGGGAGGAAGGATATACCCTACTTCCCTGAGCTCCACACCCTAGCATGTGCATCGCACACGGGGAAAGAAGAGGAGAGAATTACATTTTGGCTTAAAGACTCCCAGAGGAATTAACCTGTGGGTGGGATCCCTCACAACAGGCAGTGTGCTGGATCTCTGGAAGCACACCGCATTCTTTTTGTGAGCTCTGTGTGCTGGAGCAAATCTCCTGGTATTGTGTTGTGTGCTTTGTCGAAATGCTCAAGTCCGATCAATATGCTTATTTATGCTTTCATTAATGGTTCATGAAAAACCTTCTTAGTTGCTTTAAAATGATGCAGTTAAGTCTACATCCAAATTAAAGAAAAAGTTCACCCCAAAATGAAAAATTGCTGAAAACGTCCCCACCCTCAGGCCCATCCATACGTTTGTTTCTTCACTGGAACAGATTTGGAGAAATGGATCCTTGTTTGTTTCTTCACTGGAACAGATTTGGAGAAATGGATCCTTGTTTGTTTCTTCACTGGAACAGATTTGGAGAAATGGATCCTCTGTAGTGAATGGGTGCCATCAGAATAAGAGTCCAAACAGCTGATTAAAACATCCACAAGTAATCCACACGACTCCAGTCCATCAGTTAATGTCTTGTGAAGTGAAAAGCTCTGGGTTTGTAATAAACTAACTCATCATGACACTTTAACTTCAAATCTTTGCTCCTTTATCCATAATATTGCTTTCTCCAGTGAAAAATCAGTCTCGTCTGAATCAGGAGAGAAATATGACAGATCAAGCACCAAAAAAGTTCTAAATAAATATACGGATTTTGATGTTGAGAGAACAACAGCGTATGGACGTTTTCACTGGAAAAAGTTCAAATGCCTTAATGATGGATTTGTTGCTTACAAACACGCAGCTTTTCACTTCACAAGATTGAGTTCATTGATGGACTTGAATCGTGTGTATTATTTGTGGATTATTGTGATTATCTGATGTTTGAACTTGGAATTTCTCCAAATCTGTTCGGATAAAGACACAAACTTAACTACATCTTGGATGGCCTAACTACATCTTTGATGACATTTTAGGTTAACTATTCCTTTAAAAACGTTAGTTATAGAGTCTAATTCAGCACAACTGAAAATAATAATGCTTAGAAGACGCTGATTCATTTTTTTCTTTCTAATTCCTCTGTGGCTCACCCTAAACATCTTCTGGCTTGCACACAGGTGGGGAGGGAGAGGAAGTAGACTGAGGGAGACAGGAAACAGGAAGCAGAGGCAGGAATAAATGAGAGCAGAAATAGAGAAGGGGGTAATTTCCCTCTTTCAGTGCAAGGCCTACTACAAGAATGACAACAACTCTATCCTTAAAATCTAGATCCAGAGAGCTGTTTTATGTAGCATTCCTGCACGAATCATCAAAATAAAACTAAAATTGCAATATAACTGGCTGCTGTCAACAAAAAATTAACTTTAAGGGCTCCCTGCCTTTTTCTGCCAAACTAAAAACTAAAAACTTGATGGTTTAACATTTGAAAAATGAAGACTCATTGAGCCATAAATATTAGCACTGTAATTTTACAGTTAGACTGAATTTTTTATTTTACTTTACATTGAAATAGGGGCCATAATATTCTTATTTTATTAAATATTTTGAATAAATAATAAGAATAGCAAATAATAAGAATTATTATTATTCATAATAATGCATATTAATAATGTTTTTTTTTTTACATTTAAATATATAATAATTAATTATTTTATAGTCATATTGGTATATAATCACAATTTTTCCCCAAATCATGGAACTCTAAAACTTATATACTGTAAGTACATATATATATAAGCAGCGTTCCATACCATAAAACCCAATCAGACCTCAGTTAACATCTTCTGTTCCTCTATTACTTATGTTTCCTTTCCCCCACCAGCCAGAGTACTGCAGTGTCCCCATCTTAGAATGGCTTAATGGGACAACCCAGCGGGAAAAACATAAGGCAAGGTCACAGTACGCCCTCCACCCCTCCAAGCAGGAACTGCCGAAGGGCCTGGCCCATCAGAGACAGGAAGCACAAAGTGCAAACCAGCATCCACAACCCACCCCTCCAACCAGGGAGTACACAGAAATCTCAACCTTGCTCGCATACCAGTAACAGACCTTTAGCATAGACCTTCACATGAGCCAGACATCTTATACTGAATAGGCCTATTTGGCCAATATGCTTTGAAGTGAACAAAAATGTGGATTTTTTTTTCTAATCAAAAAATAAAAATAATATTTCACGCTTTATGTCTTCATGAATCTCCTACTTTCACAATGAACAAATACATTTTGAAAGTAGGTGATTCATGAAGACATAAAGCGTGAAATATTCTTTTTATTTTTTGATTAGAAAAAAAAATCCACATTATGTCGAACCCACAACCCTAGGATTAGGAGTCAAACTCTCTAACCACTGGGCCACGACTTCCCCTCTAAAGTGATCCACCTGCTAAAATATAAAGGCATAAATAAAATTTCACGTACAAAGACCCATTTATTCTATAAGAGAAAAATATTAATTCATTTGATTTGATACTGTCATTATACTAAAACAAAGGTGCGTTAATTATATACACTTTAGAAATTTGACCGTAAATTAATTTATCTCATAGTAAAAATATATTATATAATTAAAATACAAATGAATGGTATTTAATTCAAATATTATCTGGATGGTTTATCTTTTTGTACCTACTAGCTGAGTAACTTACATGTTCGCACGAACACACAAACACACACGCGCACGGGGGCGTCGGACTGGGGGTAAAACCAGTACTGATTACCAGGGCCCCAAAGGTAAAGAGGGCCCTTGAAAAGTCTGGAATATATATTTTCAAGGGGGGGGAGGGGGCATTAGGACTGCCTATGCATAGGGCCCGGGATCTTGTGCAGCGCCCCTGCACGCACACACACTATTATTAAAGGGTTTGGGATCAGTAAGATATTAATGTTTTTAAAGACATCTCTTTTGCTCATTAAGGCTGCATTTATTGGATCAAAAGTACAGTAAATATATTATTACAATTAAAATATATATATTTATTTTAATATGTTCAAAATGTAATTTATTCATGTCTTCTTCAGAAATCATTGCTGATTTATTATAAATTTTGGAATATATATATACAACATACAATGACAGGTTTATTGTACAATCATATAGAAAGCATGTATAAATATCTAGCTTGCTTACATAATTATTAGAGCCTATAATGATAATTATTATTATACATTTTTTTTTTACTAACTTTTAAATGGATCTCATTTTTATGTAATTTTCTGTGGACCCCAGTTTGAAACCCCTGATCTAGTTAACACTGTTATTCAAAACAACACAAATTTATGCAGACTACAGAAATTATGAAACTGAGCTGAAGGAAAAGCCTAAGGAAGTGGACCAAACACACAACTGATGGTTGCTAAATGATTAGACTCTAGGCAACATCTGCTTAAAGTAAACACATCCATCAAGTATTAAATAACCTAATATGTGCAGTATGCACGGCAGGATGATTCCTATTTTAATATTAAGTGTCAGTAGACGAGAAAATATTTATTGAGACAACAGACTTTTATGCAAACACCTTGGCAGGCCATTGTTTGTGATATTTTTAGCATGCAATTCAATATACCTTGAGATTACATACACACTCACAATGTCACACAAACATACTGTACATGGTGTAATGATGTTGTGAGTGGTGCAGATAAATCATGGACGCTTTAATCAAACCACAAAGGTATAAGAGAATAATCAATCATTCAGTGCAACCCACCCCTCTCCCATCTCCCTGTCCTAAGCAGCATATCTGCAGTGTTCATGTAATAAATGTGTCAGATTAATTCAAATGTGCTATTATTATTATTATTATTGTTTGTATTGCACATACTGCCATGTGCCTATTCAGTGGGGGCCTGATGTCACAAATCAACAATTTAACTTTGAACTCACAAACAGAAGTGAATCAAAAAAAATTAGCAATCAGTAAAATAATTTAATTTAATCTAAATTTGATTCACTAGTTTGCATGTGAGAAAATGGGATTCTGAGATCCTGGATGAGATGAGATCCTGCAAAGGCAGGCCAGAACACCTGCAACCCTTTTTTTTCTGCAGCTGAATACCATCTTTATTCTCAACATGGGTGCAGGAGCAAGACCAAGGCAAGAAAAATCATCAAGGAGCCCAGAACTCATTCAAAAACGTATTTTCACTGCAACTTTAGGGTCAAGCATGGTGGTAGTAACTCCTCCTGAACCTTTTCAGATCTTTAATGAGGAGCCTGTACAATACTCAACAACAATGCATTGACACAAACCATAACAAAAACCCACAGACACCTTCATAAACATACACAAACACTCTATGGAACAGAGTGGGAACATCACTAATGCCATTCTGTTGTGTCCCCCAAGGACCAGTATGAAACCCACATAACCTTAAGATGATGAACAAATGTAAACTACAAACTGATGGATGTCACTGTCTATTTCCATGTCACAGCACACTTCAACTGTGTCATATATATATTGCTGGGTTTCTAGAACTATTAACATCACATGCACACGGATAAAAAATCACACAGTTAGTGTGTGTAGGTTTTTGTGAGACAAACCAAAAAAGCTTACAGCTCAACAGAATGATGGAGAGGTTCAGTAAAAAGAACATTTAATTTTGGATTCTATGGGCCTTTTGCTTTCTCTTTTCAAAGTCTGGCTGTGATGAATGATAAGAGACCTGAACTGCACTGAAATGACTTTGAGGGTATCATTCTGAATGTCCTTAAAAAGGGCAGGATTGATAGATATCACAAACCATATATTTGTGCTACCAGGCCAAAATGTCCTGTGAACAAGAATTTACAGTTATTTATCAAAATGCATAGGGTGACATTGCCAAAAAGACAAACATTATTAAATAATTACTGAATTTTATTCTTGCATTTATTTTTGTTTACATCAGACATTAAAGATTCATTGTTTTCAAACTGATAATTCAGGTGTATCCATCTATTTTCATAAAATTATGGATACATACAGCATTAAGACCTTAATTTTTTTCACTGGAATGGAGTGGTTTCATTCTTTCCCACGGTTTTCTCTCTGAGCATCTACCACCACCTACTGATGAGCTATTGCAATGACATAGAACGGTCTATCATTAATTATTTGCAGCGTAAAGTATATGAAATGTAGTATGACGTATGAAAATAAATACATAAGCTAAAAAACTAAATAAATATTCATGCAAGTGTCCTATCTTTTTTTTAAAATCTCGATTAAAATAATTTATTCATTACTATATATTACCATATATACTATATATAGTCACTTGAAATGTTTTATTTCTTTTTCACTTCAGAAAGATAAATTAGGCAGTTTTAGAATTAGATAAGCAATTGTTTCTTTATCAATAAGAATTTCCTATACATTATTATTAATATCATAATTTGTTAAATTTAGGGTAAATTATTTTACTTTTAATTACATTCAGATACATCACATAAGTGTGTTTTATACATTGTTCATTCTTAGTTTCCAATTAAGGGTAAGATCTCTACGGTTTCTGAGACGATGTTCGATGGCCTGTTCGATTTTTAAGCCACTGACTGTATCAAAAGAGTCTCTTAAAAGTACACTCTTAGAACAGATTGAACCTTTAGAATTAGAAAAAGAACCTTTAAGTGCAAAAATGAACTTCTAGCTATCAAAAAGGTTCAAAGTTGAACTTAAAGGTTCTAATAGTGATCCACTGGTTATTTGGCAGTTATTTTAAGAACCTTTGCTGTGGTAAAAGGTTCATAACAGAACCTAGCATATTTAAGGTTCTTTCATGAACCTTTTCTAAGATGTAATGTAAAGACTAGACAGAGTACTGTTAGAACACGATTTGCTTAACTGTTACATTAGTCAATTATTAATTTACTCTTATTCAGTTACTAATTGTGATGTCATATGCAGTTGTGGCAACATTGTTGATACAATGTGTTCCGTCTGTACTCATGACCACCTCACATATCTCTAAATTGCGCAATAATCTTTAGTGCACCAAGTTCAGTTGTATGTTCATAAATTAACCAGAAGCTATTCTGTGCTAAATGGAGAGAGTGAAGTGAAATTCTTACCCCTAAAAATAAACTTTATGTTCAATAGGCTATCTTCATATTTTGCAGCCGTACATCCTTTAAATTTTCCCCATACCACATTCAACCTTCAAATCTCAGATAGCCTACTAATTCAGCTCAGAACATTACAAGAGACAAAAGCGAATGATTTTAAACGAATCTGGTTGCAAAACACCTTTTTAGACATGTTTATATTATTGAGGAACACCGTTATGTCATTTTGTAACACTCCTTCAAATGTGAAGCATATCTATATTTGTTGTGTAAGGTTTCGTCAGCAAGATTTTCTTTCTTTCTTTCTATCTATAATCTATCTATCTATTATAATACGTGACTCAAACTATTTCGTATTACTAAAAACAGCATTCGAGTTCAAAAAGTTGTGTGGTCCGCTCAAGTTCAAATCGCGTAGGCCTAGGGCCTACTCAAGGGAGGTCCTGCATCAGCTACAAAAAAGCAGACTCCGTTTTTACATACTGTCCCTGTTATCCGACCTAAAAATCATCCCATCACATTTCACTTCCTGACTTAAACATTACTCATTTAATTTTAACAACCCTTCATTCATTAATAAAACTGCATGATCATAATTTAATTTAATTTACGTTACTCCCACCGTACACTTGCATGACTACTTTATGCCTCATATTTTCTTATATTTCGCAGCAGCTGGTGGTTCACTGTAATGAGCCTATATCATTGTGTTCATCTGAAATTACAAAGATTTTTTTAACAGCATTCAACCCTTAAACTTGTTAGATGTTTAAGATGACACCCCGGTTGTGTCGTTAATTAGCCAAAACTTTCCCAGCAAGCAAAGATTCACCCAGGAAATAATCATTTAAAATTAGTTAATAAACCATCCATTTATCTGTGCAACAGTCTTTCCAACATTTTAATATTTCTAATTCTAATATAAGGCATCCCTAGCTTACTAGGCTATATAAGGTAGGACGTGATTGTGATGCAGGGATTCATGGTTGTGATGCCTACATTAAATTAAAATACCATTAAATACCATGAATAAAGTGACCATACCATCACTGAAAAAATTTAAAGAATTTAAATGTGCCCTGCCTGATATTGCTTACATTTTAAAACAATTTAAACAGCAAGTTTTAATACATAGAATTAAACCTACATGAAAGATTACTTGTTCATGTATAAAACACTGAAAACACTTTTTTTTTTTTTTTTTTACTCTTCAAAGACTTAAAAGAAAACACAAAGAAATGAATTATCACAGCGAATTTAATTGAACAAATGTAATGAACATAAGGAGTGTATTCAGGTCAATCATTACCAATAGCCTTTAGACATTCATTAAATGCTGGTTACGCTTTTACCATACAAAGACCTTCTTTTGAAAACATTTTTTCCTTTAAACATAATTTTAAAGCTATATGGCTTATGACATCTCTATTTAGAAAAAAGTAGTTAAAAACGTACCTGTATATACACAAATACATATTTACAGTCTTGTTTTATTCTTATCAGTGAAGTTTTCCATATTTGTCTTTAAAATAGAAGTACAGGGACTGTGTATGTTGTGCTGACAAAATTATCATCACATAAGAGGTACACCTGAAGATGTTAACATCAAGGACTTAAGTAAAAAGCATAAAATATGCAGCAAGAAAAGACTACAAAAGAGACCTTCAAGCGTAACGCTCAAACCCATGCAAATTTAGAAAGAAACAGTCAAGATGAATGACCTTCATGATGGGTTTTCAGATTCTGTAGACTTTGCCCTTGAGCTGTCAGATCTTTCTTTTTTGTCATCTTTCTTTTCCTTGCTCCTGCTTCTGTCCCGTCTGTCTCTGTTTTTTTCCTTGCCTCTGTCACGTTCTCTGTCACGATCTCTTCTGTCACGATCTTTTCCACGTTCTCGTTCACGACTTCTTGAGCGTTCTCTTCTCCTGTCCCTGTTGTCTCGATCCCGGTCATGGTCTCTTTCTCTGTCTCTTTCTCGGTCTCTATTCTTTGCTCTGTCACGGTCATGGTCTTTTCGGTCTTGATCTCTCTCCCTGCCGCGGTCCCTGTCTCGATCCCGGTCTCTCCTCTTGTCTCCATCTCCATGTCGGTCAGATTCTCTACCTCTACTGCGATCCCGCTCTCTACTGTGTTCTCTCTCCCTTTCCCTGCTGCGGCCCCGCTCCCTATCTCTTTCCCTGCTACGATCTCTTTCACGATCCCTTTCTCTGCCCCGGTCATACTCATGCTCCCTGTTCCAGCCCCATGATCGTCCACCATGACCACCTTCTCGATCTCGGTCTCTTCTCCTATCTTCAGACAAATCCCGCTGTCTCTCTTCAGACAACCTAGAGGAAGCATCTCTGTCACGTAAACCACCATCAAATCTACTTGGACGGTTATGTGGCTCTGAACTATCTCTGGAGGAACCGCTTCGCCTTCTCATTTCAGGGGAGTGCCGTCTCCAGTGGTCATCACGGTGGGTGTCTGGGCTGTGTCCACCCATACGGCCCTGTATTTGGATGGGACCTTCCGGAGGTGTTGGAAGCAGAGGTCCACGAACAGGTCTTACATCTCGAACATCACCTGGGTTGTCATCATTGTAGTTAAATCGTGCTGACTGACCAACAGGTTCCTTATCATAATGTCCTGGTGGTGGACCTCTCGGGCCACCAAACTGCTGTACTGATGGTCCCCGGTGCCTTTCAAAGTCTTGAGGTGAATTTCCCCGTGGTTCCTCAAATGATCCCCTGTGTTGAGGTGAACCACGGAATTGGTTTGGAGGTGGAAATCGCTGTCCCGACATTTCACCTGAAGGTCCAGGGGGTCCCCTTCGTCCATCAAAGTGGTTTGGTGGTAGTCCCCTATAAGGAGGCCCTTGTGAAGGTATCTGGGGCTTCTCTAATCCCTGATGATAAGAGTTTCCACCATCTTCAAATTGATCACCAGGCCCTCTTGACATATTAGATGGAGGGCCATGATCCCCAATGTTATGAAGTGGAGGTGGCCCTCTTGGACCAGGGAAGTGGGATGGTGGTGGTGCTCTATTATCAAAGTGATTTGGAGGGGGACCAGGAAATGGTAGCGGTGGACCCCTGGGTGTAGAGAAATTAAAAGGTGGTGGAGGCCCATTAAACCTTTGTCCATCAAAGCTGGGAGGTGGCCCAGGTGGTAGAGGCCCTGCAGGTGGGCCTCTTGGTCCGATATGATGAGGGGGCACTGAATTCATGGAATTGTCAAATATCTGAGGAGGGGGACCTCTCTGACCCATTGGCTGGAAAGGAGGTAGTCCTCTTGGTGTAAAATTAGGAGGTGGTGGACCTCTTGGAGCAGCATCAAACTGAGAACTGCTACCCCACTGATTCTGGAAAGGCGTATACGATCCAGGTGGTTGATACTGAGAATGATCACTATCCCCAAGGTGAGGAGGTGGACCTTGAATTGGGGGAATCTGTAATGGCATTGGACCTGACATTGGAGGAGGGAGATGCATAGGTGGTGGAACAGCAATTGGTGGTGGGCCTTGGATGGGAGGTGGACCAAGAATAGGTGGAGGTCCAATAGGAGGATGAAAAGACATTGGAGGTGGAATGTTAGCAGGGTTTGTTGTTGGTATGTGCTGTATATTGGAACTGTGAGAATCCATATAAGATAAGTTTTCTTGGATGACATCTGGTGGCACTCCTGAGTGTAAAGACGTAGATGAAGTACTGATTGTTGAAATGTTATAGTATGTGGTTGCAGTGGTCTCAATGGGCTTCCCAATGGATAAAACCTGATCAGCTTTTAAAACAGCCTGTCCAATGGATGCAACTTTATCAGCTTTTAAAATACTGGCAGAATTAGGCCAAACCTCCTCAAAACTTTTGATCTCAGATTCAATGGGTTCATCCTTCGTTTTGGGTTCCTCTTCAAGCTCTTTTTCCATGTAACTTTCAACTAACTCTGGATCAATCTTTTCCCCTAGTAATGGAATTGAAACCTCTGTGCTCTTTGTATCAAGAAAAGGCAGCTCTTCAGTTTTGCTTCCTTCTTCACTCTCAACCGCCTCTTCAGACTTGGATGTTTCTGGCTGCTGGATGGCAGGCTGCACTGAATCTAAGGTGGCAGTAACTTGCAAAAGGGGCATATCTGTGGTTGCAGAAGGATTCTCTACTGATGTATCCTCAGTAGTGTCCGACTGTTCAGTTTGTGTGTCTGCAACTGTGCATACTTGTGTTGGTATTGCATCTGTCGCTGTATCATGTTGAGGAGATAGATTGTCTGTAGTAAGAGGAGATTCTTCCTCTGCTTCTGTGGAATCAGACGTCTGTCTTCTACATGCAGCTGCCTGTCTAGGGTCTCTACTCTGCCTTGGGTCTCTTCTCTGGTTAATAATAGGAGCAGCTGAACTCTTTACCACCAACTCTTCAACCTTTTTACCAAGCTGGAGCAGTTGACTGTTAGCCAACAGAGATGTAACAGGCTGTGAAATCAAAGTCTCTGGTATTTGTTGATTAACTAGGTCCTCATGCTTCTGTTCCTTGGTCTGTTTTTCTTCAAGCACCTTTTGATGCTCAGCTAATTTCTTAGCACTTGGATCAACGTCATCAAAAAGAGAGTCATCCTCAGGGTCATAAGCTACATCTTCCACCACATAGTTGACCTCCGCTTGCTTTACTGCAGCAGTTATTTTTGTTGTATCATGGGTATTTTCTGTACTATAGCCAACAGCTGGATCATATTCTTCCTCAGGATCATATGGTCTATCATCCTGTACTTCTACCTCTCTACCCTTGGTTACTGCAAACTGCTGTACAATTGGATCTAACAGGGATACAGAAGGCACAGAGACATTGACAGCACTTTGATCTGAAGGTGATAACGAGACATCGGAATCTTGCTTCTTGCCAAAAAGTGTTTTCAGGATAGTCTGAAGTGGTGTGGAAGAACCCATGGATGTTGCTGAGACATTGGAGGATGGAGAATTACTGCCTGTGCTAGCGCTAACACCAGGTGCTTTCACAGAGGACAGTATTGAAAACACAGTTGAAACAGATTTTGAAGACTCTGAGGCACTGAGGGGTGGAGGGGTGCCTGGGGGAGTTGTGCTTATGGCATCCAGACTAGATCGAAGAACTTTGTCCTGTTTTATTTCAGATTTACTAGTAATGGATGGTTTTGGTAGGCCGGTCTCATCATCTCTTAAAGTTTTAGATCGTTTATCCTCATTCTCTAGAGGGGCTCCAGGACGCTTCTTGTCCTTCTGGCAAATTAACAACCCCAGAAGGAGATTGGGCCGAGCTGGTTCTAGCCCTGCAAAACAAATATGAAACATTATTTTACAAATAAGTTCTCTATTATCATATGCAGATTCATATAATATAACAACTATGTATTACAACAAATTTCAGGTAGATGGTAATAGGCAAGAAATACACATTAGAAGAACTTGTTCCACATAATACAAAAGCACAACAAACCGTTTAATAAGAACTTGACTACACATTTATTTTTTTATGTACCCACCAAATTACCCTCATGATGTACACATTTATTGGCAAATCAGATTATCACAAAGGGCTTGTTAATTTAAGAATAAATATTACACTTACACATACCCCTTAATTATATAAAAGTTACAGATAAAGCTGCATTTGATAAATGATAACACTAATGTTCCTTTTGCAGACTTATGCCAATAATGACCTTTTCAAACATGCTAATTTTATGCAACAATTTGTCTCAGGATGGAAAACTTGCTTGTGAACATCAATAAGTCAGTCACTCTTTGGGCAGATCGAGATACTCCCTTCTTGTTCTTAAAAGAAAATATGTTGTCCAGCATATAACTTACCACGGTTGCCATGATATTACAGCTAGTCCAAAATTAGCCAGCATAAATGGGCATTTTTAAATTTGATATTCAGCAAGGTGGCATAAGTTATATAATACATTTTTAGGTAGACACTTTGCAAAACTCAAAAACACTTGTTCTTACAATTAAATATGAACCTGAAAAATTAAGGCTAGGACACAAATATCTAGGACATCAAACTTGGATTCATAATATACTTTATTAGAAAGTCTTACAATACATGACACCTTGAAAACAAAAGCAAGACACGCCAAAAAGTAGCACACAAACAACAAACTTGTACTGTAGCACATTTGATATGGCCATGGTGTGTTTTCCTTTTTGTAAATTGTGGAACAAGCTTTCCATTCACAGAATAAAGAGTTACATACAAACATGACTTCAAGTCATGCTTACCTGATGTTAACATCAAAAATTGCTTTCCATTAAACGTTTGGGAGAAAAACTATGATGATTCTTTAAAGAAATGTTATAATATCCTTGTATATGCTTACCTGGTCCATCAAATGGCAGAAGTTTTGCAGGAAGTGGGTCTTTTGAGCTCAGAGGGATGAGGTAAAGGTCTTTAATGCGCTTGTTGCTGTTTGCCACAACCCCAAACCGCTTACGGCTACTGAAATAAGAAAACAGAGACACATACGCCACCTCCTCCTCTTCAGTTGCTGGATGGAAACGAATGAGACTGAGTTCCTGAAAAAAAGAATGAAGATGAATAAAGTACAGTTTAAATTAACTTTGTGTTTTAAATGTAATTCTAGTGAATATGTTTTTTTCTTTCCATACTTTTGAAAGTGAAGTCTTCAACTTTCCCACATAATCCCATACAGTGTGTGGTGATATTCTACCACCAATATGAATAGTGTCAGGCAAGTCCTGCAAAAATTTAACAGTGGTTAAATTGAAACCGTAACATTAACCCTACAGTATAATATTAAGTTTTAAGGAAATACTTTGAAAACAAACCTCCTTAATATGCTCAAATGATCCTGACACCAAGTAGGCTTTTGTGACAAACTTGGCAACAGAGTGCATGTTTATGAATCCTTTCCACATCATCTCTTGTCCAGACAAGAACAAAGCAGTTTCACCCTCAGGAGAGGGCTCTGAGACACTGATTTAAAAAATAAAAATAAAATTTACAAATATTACCATATTAAACTGCCATCAAAACAGATTGAAATACATTTTACATTTAAAAAATATTATATATATATATATATATATATTCCTGCACCTGGCAGTACCGGACCCATAAGAGGCTGGTTTCGGGATCACTGGTCTGGATATAGACACTGGGGCAGGAGGGGGCATAGGCAAAGGTCCCTTTGCTTCTACAACCACAGGTTCAACAGAGATAGGAATATTTGCTGGCACAACAGCATCGGGAACTATCTGAGGCACAGATGAGCGGTGACCAGCAGTACGAGGATCCCTTCGAGTTATTGTAACGGAAGAGACTGCAGGTACAACAGTAGGGACTGGAGCCTGAACCACAGGAAATAAACTGCTTGGATCTTCCACCACAGACGTAGAATCAGACATGGGCGTCTCAAGACCAGAAACAGAGGAAACCTGAGGGAGATCAGCATGGGATTTGGATGGTCTTGGCTCGGATTTAGGCTTAAAAGACTGCTCTGGCTTTTTAGGCACAGACATTTTGTTTTTTTTAGATGGTGGCTCATCATCTGCCAACTTCTGGCCTGAAAAATAAGCAATGTGTTATTTAAATGCAAGTTATTAAAAAGATAATCAGATTATATACAAACAGTAAGAGCCACTTTTCAGAAGGTCTTAAGGGTATGTGGCTTTTTATTGTAGTAATATAGTCCCACCTGTACAGATCTTGCAGTTCAGGTCAAAGAGATGAGCCCTGTGCTCTGCTGTAGTGTCTTTTAGCATAGTACTGAAGATATCTGGCATTGAACTGCCTTTCCCAGTGGAGACTGAGGCTTGTGGTGCAGAAGTAGGCCGTGTGTCCTCCTGGGAGTCCTGCTCAAAAAGACAAACATAGAAGGAAAGGATCAATAAACAATCTTTTAATAATTTTAGAATGCTATTTTCATCTATTTATTCATACATGTTTATATGCACCCATGTAAAATAAAGGAAAAACTAAGATAAGGAATGTGGCAGGTATAAACAAATAGTGCATTCAGCAAAGTTGCTTTAGAAACTGAAATGAGAGCGGTACAGATACAAAAGGTGTGTGCAAGATTAGACAGATGCAGAAAGCAAGAAAGCCAGCACTTACAGCAGCAGAAGCCAAGTGGGAAGATTGGGAAGTGGCAGGCATACATACATCTCCATCAGACATAGTAGGAGGAGCCTCCTCCATGTCCACATCTGTGGGCACACCCTCCTGTCTGGAACCACTTTTGGGCTGTCCTGACTGGGATCTCCCACTCACATCCAGACTCTTTAAGAATAAGTACTTCATTTAAGCATTTAGTGTAGCTATATAGTTAACAGAAGCAAATTCCAATTTGTTTTACCTCAGAGATCTCTGATTTTCTCCAGTCTGACATCTCCTTGGAAAGAAGTTCTTCTGGACTCAGTCTCACCAACCTGAAAGGACTGATCTCGCCACCAACCACACGATAGAAAAGGCCCTGCCACACAGATAAGTAAAATAATGCAACTCTCTCCAAAACTACTAAAAGGTCCATGTAGATTTCAGTAGAAACATAAATATACAAATAAAGTGACTAACCTTGTTTTTGGGGTCCTTTAAATTGAACATAAGGGACCTGTACTTGTTCTTGTATTTGTTATCAGTGTTCAAATAAAGGTTAAACATCTCCTTCTCAATGCTGACCGCCAACCTTCCCACTTCGCTCTCAGACATGGAAAGATCATCACCGTCACTGACCCTGTGGAACAAAGATAAATTTAAAAACATATTTTTGCAATACTACTAAAAACCATTGTATTTTTCAATTCCATGAGTCAGAAATACAAATACAAAAAATAAATAAAAAATTATATATATATATAAAAGCTATTCAATATTTCAAAAACAGAACCAACAAATCAGTTAATCTGTTTATTTGAAACACAAAGTTCAGGATTTTTTTTTTTTTTTAAATGTAGATGTTATAAAAATAAAGTAAATGTTATACCTCTGAAACATCTCTAACCTTTTATATAGGATATCAGTTAGTGATCGTCTGATGTTGGATCTCATCTGGTTGTTGGGTGGGGGCTGTGGAGAAGCAGCAGGCGCAGTAGGTTGGGTTGGTTTAGGTGCTGAATGCTGGGTGGATGACACTGATGACGATGGGGTTCTAGACTTTGGAGATGGACCAGGCTCTGCAGAGTCCTTTTGTCCCACCTGTGGCTGCTTTTTTGGAATAGTAAAAGTGCTCTTGCCCACACGGAGAGCTCCAGATGGATGGTGGCGAGATCCCGGGGGGCCTAAAGGTGATAAACCCGGAATTGGTGGTATGGGAAGTCCTGGCTTTTTTGGTTTGGCTTGTATGGGTACAGACTGTTTTCTTAACTCTCTTCCGCTGCTCAAAGGTGCTGCACTTGCTTTGCCTTTGGGAAGAGGCAAGGTTGTGGCAGCAGCTGCCCTTGTCCCCTTGGAGCCAGGAGACTTCTTCCCACCTTTGGGTGCAACATTTGAAGCAGGTGGTTTCTTGTCAGCGGACACCATTTCCTTCTCTGGCTTGACTTCTTCATTGTCCTCCTTTTCTTTCTCTTTTTGGGCAACTGCTGGAAAACAGATGGAATAAATTGATTCATAAACACAGAAATGAAACGACAAACCCAAAGAAACAAAAAGTAGTTACAAATCACAATTTCAAGAAATTTCACAGCTTTGTTTTGGTCAATACCAAAAAAAAAAGAAAAACATATAGTATGCTCAATAGTAGTGCCTTGCCTTGACACTGTAATAGCTTTCTCAAGTTACTCAACACGATGACCACAAATACCTGTTAAGAATTGCTTCAAACAAAGAAATTTTTTAACTTGCGATTAATAAAAAAAAAAAAATTAATATTATATTCCATTATGTATTTGTATGTGTGTGTGCACGCATATATATATATATATATATATATACATATATATATATATATATATAGGTGTAAATATTGAATATACACGGAGCTCAGGGCAGGTATCAGCACAATATAAAAATAATTATGTATATATGCAGAATTTTAAGGGTTCATAGGAAAAGTGAAGACTTGATCTTGGAGCAAAATTCAGATACCATGCCTTGTTTTAATTATTTTATCAGAATATATACCTCTCACAATTAAAGCCCTTTTGGAAAAAGTCTTACATTTTATATCAATTAAAATGCCAGTAGTACACTATAGTACAACACAGCACATTTAAGTACATAAAGCATAAATATCCTGATGGAAAATAACACAAGAAATTTATAAATGATTATCTTACCTCCTACAGGGAGGGGGTTAAACATTTCAATGTTCAAAATGAAGAACACAGATATATTTAAGTATATATTAACTGTACAACAATGAAACATCACTTTCTATTATAGAACCACATCCTAAAAAAAAAGCACTTCCAAAAGCAGGTATACAGTGTACCACAGAGAACCAATGTAATCTCATTCATGTGTTACCTATAGCAGACAAATTTCTCTAGATCCTGATCAACACAACACAAACAACCCTATGCAACCTTATGTACACTAGTGCCACATTTAAGTCTAAAAACCACGAAAAATGCTGCTGGGACCACGACAACAATGATTGGCATTTATTTTGATTTTCTATTTCATAATATTCTAGTATCAAACAAATGCCTCACATTAAGCTTGAGGTATCTTTTCTTCTTTTGTAATTTTTGCATATGAATAACTGAAAACCTGCCCTCTGCAAGTCAACCATTCCTACAAACGCAAAAACTTGTGCTCTAAAATCTCTGCACTCAGCTTTCAACAGGTACACTACGCTAATATGTAATATGTTCATATGTAAATATTAAATAAAACAAGCATATCAGCT